>NC_053394.1:172812778-172987778 GCF_905171765.1 Bufo bufo | reverse complement strand
CCATTGAGTCAATTTTTGCCAAGACATAAGTGTTGTCGCCTTGTCATATGACCTTCACCTGTGACTAATAATGGATCAATTTGGTCTCAGGTGTGTATAAAAAGAACCCCAGTACACTAGACCTTCACATCAACTGCAACTAGACCTCTGCAAAGATGCCTAAGATTCACCCGGAGACTAAAGTGTTGATTATCAAGAGGCTGAAGACCAGATCCACTGCTGATGTGGCAGACACCTTCAATGTGTCTCAGCGTCAAGTTCAGAGGATAAAAAAAAGATTTGAAGAGACTGGAGACGTTTTGGACAAGGCCAGGTCAGGCCGACCCCGCAAGACAACTGCTCGAGAGGACCGTTTGTTGGCTCGAAAATCCAAGGCCAGCCCATTTTCCACTGCAGAAGAGCTCCACGAGACCTGGTCACCTGAAGACCCTGTGTCAACCAGAACAGTTTGTCGGATTCTGTCTTGAAATGGCCTCCATGGTTGAATCAGTGCCCATAAGCCAGCACTAAACAAAAGACAATTGAAAAACCGTGTGGCATTTGCCAAGGGCCACAGCCTGCTAAAAGGATGGACGCTGGAAAAGTGGCAGAAGGTGGATTTTTCAGATGAATCTTCTGTTGAATTACACCACAGTCGCCGCAAATATTGCAGGAGACATACTGGAACCCGCATGGAGCCGAGATTTACCCAGAAAACAGTGAAGTTTGGTGGAGGCAAAATCATGGTCTGGGGTTACATCCAGTATGGGGGTGTGCGAGGGATCTGCAGGGTGGAAGGCAACATCAATAGTCTAAAATACCAAGAAATCTTAGCTACCTCCTTATATTCCCAACCATAAAAAAAGCCAAATTCTGCAGCAGGATGGTGCTCCATCGCATACTTCCATCTCCACATCAAAGTTCCTTAAGGCGAAGAAGATCAAGATGCTCCAGGATTGGCCAGCCCAGTCACCAGACATGAACATCATTGAGCATATGTGGTGTAGGATGATAGAGGAAGCATGGAAGACGAAACCAAAGAATATTGATGAACTCTGGGAGGCATGCAAGACTGTTTTCTTTGCTATTCCTGATGACTTCATCAATAAATTGTATGAATCCTTGCCAAACCGCATGGATGCTGTCCTTCAAGCTCATGGAAGTCATATAAGATATAAAATTTGGATCTCACAGCACCACTACTTAATTTGCTGACATATTTTGGGATTTGCAGTAAAGTTGTTCAATTTCTGAATAGGCGACAAAACCTTTGTCTTGCCAAAATTTGACCTTTCTGTCTTGATTAAATGATAAATATTTTTTCAGTGAAACTAATTTATTTCAGTGCATTAAACATCATTTGGGAGGGCTTTAGCTTTTCATATGAGCTATTTCTTACACCAATTGATTAATTAAAAGTCAGGTTAATAGCAGGAGTTTCTACAAAATAGAGAAGCGACAAGACTTTTGTCAGGGACTGTATATATGTGTATATGCATAATATCATCTCATGTTCCCTATGATATAATCTATGCCCTATCCCTAATATGTTTTCCTCATATCTGCCACTATATCTATTTATACCCTGATTACTAATATGTACTCCCATCATCTCCAATACTATATAATCTATACCCTCATTACTAGTATATACTCCTATCATCCTCACCATACATAATATATATTCCTATCATCCCCACCATACATAATATATACTCCCATCATCTCCACCACTATGCAATCTATACCCTCTTTACTAATATATTCTCCAATGATCTTTGTGTGTGTGTGTATGTGTGTGTGTGTGTGTGTATGTATGTATATATATATATATATATATATATATATATATATATATATTATATATATACACTGCTCAAAAAAATAAAGGGAACACTTAAACAACACAATGTAACTTCAAGTCAATCACACTTCTGTGAAATCAAACTGTCCACTTAGGAAGCAACACTGAGTGACAATGAATTTCACATGCTGTTGTGCAAATGGGATAGACAACAGGTGGAAATTATAGGCAATTAGCAAGACACCCCCAATAAACGAGTGGTTCTGCAGGTGGTCACCACAGAACACTTCTCAGTTCCTATGCTTCCTGGCTGATGTTTTGGTCACTTTTGAATGCTGCCGGTGCTTTCACTCTAGTGGTAGCATGAGACGGAGTCTACAACCCACACAAGTGGCTCAGGTAGTGCAGCTTATCCAGGATGGCACATCAATGCGAGCTGTGGCAAGAAGGTTTGCTGTGTCTGTCAGCGTAGTGTCCAGAGCATGGAGGCGCTACCAGGAGACAGGCCAGTACATCAGGAGACGTGGAGGAGGCCGTAGGAGGGCAACAATCCAGCAGCAGGACCGCTACCTCCACCTTTGTGCAAGGAGGAGCACTGCCAGAGCCCTGCAAAATGACCTCCAGCAGGCCACAAATGTGCATGTGTCTGCTCAAACGGTCAGAAACAGACTCCATGAGGGTGATATGAGGGCCCGACGTCCACAGGTGGGGGTTGTGCTTACAGCCCAACACCGTGCAGGACGTTTGGCATTTGCCAGAAAACACCAAGATTGGCAAATTCGCCGCTGGCGCCCTGTGCTCTTCACAGATGAAAGCAGGTTCACACTGAGCACATGTGACAGACGTGACAGAGTCTGGAGACGCTGTGGAGAACGTTCTGCTGCCTGCAACATCCTCCAGCATGACCGGTTTGGCATTAGGTCAGTAATGGTGTGGGGTGGCATTTTTTTGGAGGGCCGCACAGCCCTCCATGTGCTCGCCAGATGTAGCCTGACTGCCATTAGGTACCGAGATGAGATCCTCAGACCCCTTGTGAGACCATATGCTGGTGCGGTTGGCCCTGGGTTCCTCCTAATGCAAGACAATGCTAGACCTCATGTGGCTGGAGTGTGTCAGCAGTTCCTGCAAGATGAAGGCATTGATGCTATGGACTGGCCTGCCCGTTCCCCAGACCTGAATCCAATTGAGCACATCTGGGACATCATGTCTTGCTCTATCCACCAATGTCACGTTGCACCACAGACTGTCCAAGAGTTGGCAGATGCTTTAGTCCAGGTCTGGGAGGAGATCCCTCAGGAGACCGTCCGCCACCTCATCAGGAGCATGCACAGGCGTTGTAGGGAGGTCATACAGGCACGTGGAGGCCACACACACTACTGAGCCTCATTTTGACTTGTTTTAAGGACATTACATCAAAGTTGGATCAGCCTGTAGTGTGTTTTTCCACTTTAATTTTGAGGGTGACTCCAAATCTAGACCTCCCCGGGTTAAAAAGTTTGATTTCCATTTTATTTTTTTTGTGATTTTGTTGTCGGCACATTCAACTATGTAAAGAACAAAGTATTTCAGAAGAATATTTAATTAATTCAGATCTAGGATGTGTTATTTTTGTGTTCCCTTTATTTTTTTGAGCAGTGTATATTCTGTACCCTATATTTCATTACAGGTTTACTGATCTGAACTAAGATCTGGCAGAATTACAGAGCATGGACAATGAAAAGAGCCACGTACATGCCAGTATATTACAGTTCACCTTGGAAATTATCGATCTCCTGACTGGAGAGGTGAGGGACTCTGGGAATATATATCTATATTACTAGTGCATGAACGTTGATGGAGAGGTGAGAGGGTCTGACATGTTAGTCTCTTGACTTATATCTGTAGTAATCAGACATATGCCTGGAGAGGTTCCACAACATCATACAGGGTACAAGTCATGTTCTGATTCCTAGGTTAAATGGTTTTCCAGGATTTTTAACTGATGACCTTTCCTCTTCATAGGTCATCAGTATCTGATCGGTAGAGGTCTGACACCTGAGACCCCTGCTAATCAGCTGTTTGAGAAGGCACTGGCACTCGCAGTAGTGCCGTGGCCTTCTCCGTGCTTACCAAGCACAGAACATTGTATAGCGGCTGTGCTTGGTGTCACAGTCTAGCCCTATTCACTTCAGGGGGCTGAGCTGCACCTAGGCCATGTGACTGATGAATGTGATGTCACGTGGCCTAGGAAAAGCTGTGAGAAGGCCGCGGTGGATAGGTCATCAGTTAAAAAAAACTTTAAATTTATCTTAAATATGTACACCATAATTGGTAATGTACAGCACCCTGATAATAGCTGTAGACGTTCCATTTTGGTTTGCAGATCCTAAGATCTTTGACAGGATCCTGAGATAATCCAATGTCCATTCAAGTACTGCTATACAGGACGGATGCTGTTGTATTCTCTGGGAGGCTCTTTTGGTGCAGCTTATTCTTGCTGTAATAAAATACTGTAATATGTCTTTCCAATCAAGGGGAAATTAGAATGTGACCATTTTTTTGACTGTTGTCAGATCTCAAAATTTTCATATGACTAGAAATACTTTACGTTTTGAGCCCTCATTTTGTATATTGTTTCATGAGATAGTACTAAGCCAAGAACGTAATAGGGTCAAATGAACTCATTATGCAGGAGTATATTATGGTTAAGAAATCCAAGGAGATTGTCCAGCCTGGGATGAGAAGAAATCAGAGTCCTATCATGGATCCTCCATCAGTGGTGTATGAGAGAAAGAATGATGAGAAGATCCTAGATCTCACCAACAAAATCATTGAGCTGCTGACCGGAGAGGTGAGCGCTGCTGGGAATACCGGGACAGTAACACAAGGCAGGTGTCTGAATGATGATGTATCATTGTATTGTCAGGTTCCTATAAGATACGAGGATGTTATTGTCTGTTTCTCCATGGAGGAGTGGGGGTATGTAGAAAAGTACAAGGATCTATACAAACACGTCTTGATGGAGGATCACCAGATCATGAGCTCACAAAGTAAGTTGCCCTTTTATTACTCTTTTTTTACCTTATTCTTTTCTTTAAGCCTAGGGCTAATCTTCAAAGCTATCTTGAAAACATAAGTACAGTGCATACAGTGTCTTTAGACCCTTTTGCTTTTTCCACATTTTTTTATGCTGCGGCCTTGTGATAAAATGAAAAAAAAAAAAAAAAAGTTTTCCCCATCAATCTGTACTCAATACCCAATAATGACAACTTGAAAACAGAATTTTAAATTTTTTTGAAAATGTATTAAGAAGAAGAAATTTCACATGGACATAAGTATTCACACCCTTATCTATGACACTTGATTAGAGTCTGCCTGTGGTAATTCAGATGATTGGACATGATTTGGAAAGATACACCCCTGTCTATATAAGTTCTCACAGCTGGCAATGCATATAAGAGAAAAACAAAGCCACGAGGAGTAAAGAACTGCTTGTAGAACTCAGAGATAGTATTGGGTGGAGGCACAGATCTGCAGAGGAGTACAAAAAATGTCTGCTGCACTGAAAGTTCCCAGTGACCTATATAATTCTGAAATAGAAGAACTTTGGAACAACCTGGACTTTTCCTAGAGCTGGCTGCTTCAACTAAGTAATCGGGAAGAAGGGGCTCGGTAAGATAGATGACCAAGAACCCAATGGTCCCTCTCGCTGAGCTCCAAAGAGCCTGGTGCAGATGGGAGAAACTTCCATCTGCACCATTGCAGGATAAAACTGGATTGCAGGATAAAACTTACCAGGAAAGGTTAAAGGACCTTAACATGTATAGCTTGGAAGAAAGAAGAGACAGAGGGGATATGATAGAAACTTTTAAATACATAAAGGTAATCAACTTGGTAAAGGAGGAGAGCATATTTAAAAGAAGAAAAACTACCACAAGAGGACACAGTTTTAAATTAGAGGGGCAAAGGTTTAAAAGTAATATAAGGAAGTATTACTTTACTGGGAGAGTAGTGGATGCATGGAATAGCCTTCCTGCAGAAGTGGTAGCTGCAAATACAGTGAAGGGGTTTAAGCGTGCATGGGATAGGCATAAGGCTATCCTTCATATAAGATAGGGCCAGGGGCTATCCATAGGATTCAGATATATTGGGCAGACTAGATGGGCCAAATGGTTCTTATCTGCCGACACATTCTATGTTTCTATGTTTCCAGGTCAACCATCATTGCAGTCATCCACCAAGCTTAGTTTTATGGCAGAGTGACCAAAAAGAAACCTCAGTAAAAGACACATGAAAGTTTGCAAAAAAGCAACTAAAGGACTGAGAGTCTGAGAGACTGTGAGAATTAAGATTCATTGGTCTGATGAAACCAAGATAATAATTGAACTTTCTGGCCTCAATTCTGAGTGTCATGTCTGGAAGAAACAGACATTGCTCATCACCTGCCCAATAGCATCCCCACAGTAAAGCATGGTGGTGGCATCATCTCGCCGTGAGGTGTTTACCAGCAGCTGGAACAGTAAGACTGATCAGAGTTGAAGGAAAGCTGAATGGAGCAAAGTACAGAGATATTCTTAATGAAAACCTCATCTTGAGCGCCCTGGACCTCAGACTGGGCTGAAAGTTCACCATCCAGCAATACACTGACCCTAAGCACACAGCCATGATAACACAGTGACTCACAACTCTGTGAATGTACTTGAGTGGTCCAGCCACAGCCCTGACTTGAACCCAATTGATACAGAGGTTGAGAGGATCTGCAGAGAAGAATGGCAGAAAATCCCCCAAATCCAGGTGTGCAAACCTTGTGGCATCATAGCAAAGAAGACTGAATGGATGTAATCGCTGCCAAAGGTGCTTCAACTAACTACTGAGTAAAGGGTCTGAATACTTATGTCATTGCAATAGTTTAGTTTTTTTTTCCCCGATAAGCAAAGATTTTTAACATTCTGTTTTCTCTGTCTTATTATCAAGTATGAGTGAATGTAGCCTAATTCTGGCAGCATCAGATTGATATGATATAACCCTAAACCTGACCTAAATCACAGTAGGTTTCATGAACCCAAAAACATCAAACCCATAAATATGATATTTTTCGCCCTATAAGACGCACTGACCCATAAGACTCACCTATGTTTTAGAGGGGAACAATAATAAAAAAATATTTTTCATTACACTTCAGGTCAGACCCCCAATGTTAATCAGACCTCAGCTGACAGCCCCAATAAGACCCCCAATGTTAATAAGACCTCAGATAGGACCCCCAATCAGACCTCAGCTAAGACCCCAATATGAATGACCCCCATTTTGACCTCAGATAAGAGCCCCATGCCTCATCAGCCCCCAGTAGCCTCATTTCAGCCCCCAGTAGCCACATTTCAGCCCCCAGCAGTGTTTAAGCCCCCATCAGCCTCATATGGGTTAAAATAAAAAATAAACACTTAACCTCTCCTGCTTTGGACTCCGCCGCTCCTCTCCTCCAGTGCCCTCTGTCTTTCGGCTGTGCTGTGAAGGCTGCGCACAGCATGAGATCACAGAGCGCAGTCACACTCTGTGCACAGCCTTGACAGCCGAGGACCAGGAAGCGGTGAGTACAAAGCCTTCACCTCTTCCCGGTCCTCCGGTACTAATGAGCGCTTCCATAATGGAAGCGCTCATTAGTATTCGCCCCATAAGATGCAGGGGCATTTCCCTCCCACTTTTGGGGGGGGAAATGCGTCTTATGGGGTGAAAAATACGGTAAATTAATACCAAATGTTTATTAAATATCACCATAAAAACTGTTAAAAATACCACACAGAAAATGGAAAAAACAAGAGGGACAACTGGTGGGCAGAGTATGTAACAGCACCACTTTCAAAGGTAATACTGTAATCACTACAGCTAAAACAGCTACACCTCACCACGTAACAAATTCTAAGCATATCCTAAGCAGAAAAACACTTCTAACCATTTCATAGGCAATGAAGAGATCATGAAAGTATCCTAGGCAGAAAATACTTCTAACAATATTACTGCATAAGTAGATATAAGGAAACAGTTACCTTCTTTACCTACTATACTACTTACTGTATATACATAGGTTCCACTAATCTGGTGTCTTACATAAACCTGCAACTAGAGGTCCAACTACTTTGGCAGATTTGCAGCAAGGTACAGTAGTTAATCCTGGACACTAAAGGTCAGCCTGGTGTTGACCTATAGTATCAGGGATTGACCACCTTACTGCAAATTTTTCAAAATCTGCGGACTTCCAATTGTAGGAATGTGGAAAAGAATATGATGTCACACAGAACCAGTAAAGTTCAATATTATTCATACTTTGGGGTGATGGTCACTGTATGGGACCTCCTCTTTTGGATAACATACAACTAACCAACAGATGAAGTAATAGTCGCAGTCACCGCTATAAATCGTGGGCATGTGAATGGTAACACGTCCTCCTATTAAAAACAGTGGGAGGTGAATTCCACACAGCCCCCAACCAGATTCTGTTGTTAAATGATGGCTTGTAAATGGGCCTGTAGGCAACAGCAGTGCGAGTTTACTGGTGTTATACTGGTTATTATACTAAAACTCCTCTATAAGGTGCACATGTGCTATGAAACATATTTGCTATGCCTCTACATCTTGTCACTTTAACTAAGGATTATTTTCTCTGAGCAGGTGGATCACCTAATGAACTGCATGCCAGTGAGCTATCTAGCTGCTTCGACTCAAAAGATATTAGTGTCTCTTGTGATACTATTGAAATGTGTGTCAGTATGAACAAAATCGGAGAATCTTGGGGCATGCCTGAGTACCATATCAAAGAGGAATCCATTTTAGATGAACATGGAATTCCTGAAGACCTCTTCATGTTTCCTTCTCACTCTTTAGATGTTGCTGCTCAGCTAAGTCTTCTTAATGGAAATCCACACTTGCCCATGGAAAATGGCTTTGGAGAACAAGTGGGAAATCAGGTGGTCCAAGAAAGGCCACCAGTAATTTGTTCTTATTGTGGGAAGGTCTTTAGTAACCAATACAGACTTTGTGTCCACCAGAGAACACACACAGGGGAGAAACCATTCCAGTGCCCAGAGTGTGGTAAATGTTTTGCTCGACGCTCTGGTCTTTTGATGCATCGAAGGATTCATACAGATGAGAAGCCCTTCATTTGTCCAGAGTGTGGCAAATCTTTTAAGCAGCCAACAGCTCTTACTAATCATTTGCGAATTCATACTGGGGAGAAACCGTATTCTTGTCCGGAATGTGGTAAATGTTTTTCAGTGAATTCTAGCATGGTCATACACCTGAGGAGCCACACTGGAGAGAGACCATACACATGTTCAGAGTGTGGTAGAAGTTTTGGGTATAAAAGTAGCCTTCTTGACCATCAGAGGGGTCACCGTAATGAGAGGTCTTTGTCATGTCAAGTATGCGGTAAATGCTTCATATACAAAACAAACCTTTTTAGACATCAAAGGATTCACAGGCAATAGGATACTTCATGCTTATGGAATACAGGACAAGAACCAGTGAAGGTACTGTTTCCTTTTTCTGAATCTGGACCATTTTCCTCCAGTCTCTAATTTGACTGCCTTATAAATTATACATTGTTCTACAATACCGGGATTGTCAAAGACATTTTCTTTTCTATAACCCCGCACCCTAGTCCATCATTGAAGTCCTTAAAGAGAAAGGCTTCATGCTGTGAAGCAAGGAATGTTGAAGTTGATAGATACTTACTGTTTTTTTCACTTTATAAGACGCACCCGATGATAAGACGCACATAGGTTTTTGAGGAGAAGGATAATAAAAAAAATTGTTTGAACGAAATGGTGTGCTTTTGGTGGGTTTTGAACTAATGGGGGTCTGTGGATGATGCACTGTTATGGGGGGGGATGTGTGGATGACACACTGTTATGGGGGATCTGTGGATGACACACTGTTATGGGGGATCTGTGGATGACACACTGTTATGGGGGATCTGTGGATGACACACTGTTATGGGGGATCTGTGGATGACACTGTTATGGGGGATCTGTGGATGACACTGTTATGGGGGATCTGTGGATGACACTGTTATGGGGGATCTGTGGATGACACACTGTTATGGGGGATCTGTGGATGACACACTGTTATGGGGCATCTGTGAATGATGTACTGTTATGGAGGAATCTGTGGATGATGCACTGTTATGTGACTATAACCCCCATCATCCTAAATAATTCACCCATGTACTGCAGTACATTGGTGTGTTGTTAAGGATGAGGGGGATTATAGTCACATTAAATATAAACACTGTCCAGGGACTGTACCATTATTGGCCTGTGTTTATTTTAAATATGACGATAACCTCCCTCATCCATAGGAATGCACCCATGTACTGCAGTACATCGGTGCATTCCTATAGATGAGGGGAGTTTATAGTCCTATTTAACACACATTTCATTTTTAGACCGACCCCTGAACTGTCACTCACCCAGGACTTTAGGTGACAGGCCCGGGAATAGCACAAGGCGACAGAGTGCCAGTAAAACTCTGTTGCTTTCTCTCTCGCAGCAGGAGCTGCGGAGCTCTGTAACAGCGGCGCTCATGGTACGGCAATGCGAGGGAGTAAGCTGATTGGTGGTGTGCGCTGGCGGGAACTACTTCTGCTCCCTGCCTCCACCAATCAGCATTACATGCATGCAGGCGGCAATGCAGAGGAGAAGAACTGCTCTCCTCTCTTCTCCTCCTCCTGGTATGAAGCGGACCCAGGCGGCAGATCTGTGGTAAGGACGTACGGGCTGGCAGCATTCAGCATCACTGAATGCTTAACTGCCACCGCCCGCCCCACACTTAATAAGCACGCTGAGGAGCAGGCTTAGCAACAGCTCCTGCTATCCTGCAATAGGGCCGATTTGAGTCACATTCGCTTTATAAGAAGCACTGACTTTTTCCCCCCACTTTGGGGGAAAAAAGAGTGTCTTATAAAGCGAAAAATACGGTACTTTGGTTGGTTGTCAAAACTAGACTCATATCAATGTCAATTCTTAAACGTGAGGGTTGAATCCTCTGTCTTCACTAATTAACTCTTCTCCTTTTACTTCTATCAAAAGTTAACATACAGTAGATACAGGCAGAAAAACAGAATGTCTCGTCTTGGTTTGAGGTTTCTACATGTAATAAAATACATATTAAGGAGGGCATTCATCAATGTCTTTTCACCACTGTTGTGTTAAAAAGTTGCAAAGTATGGCGTATGTCATATTTGTGACTTAGTTTGCGTCTTTTTCAGCCTCTCACCACTTATCTAAAGTGATTAGAAAAGGTTTGGAACTTAGCTGGAGTGGCTGGAGCCTATCACAGCCTGCAGGATTTACTATAACGTAACGTAAGTTATAGCTCAAGTCTATGCAAGCCCCTGGCCTGCACACAGAAGGCCAGAGCTGCGCCTAATGTATTATTTATCTTAATAATAATAATCTTACTCAAACACACAGGGTCCCAAAACTGGCATATGGGAAAGGCAGTCTTGATAAATGTCCCCCAGGGTTTTAGGGCAGCACTGTTTCCACACAATCAGGGACTCAATACAATTGAAAGTTTTTGTAATTCAGTGGATTTGTGTTTATTATTGTACTGTTGAAGCATGATAGGGTTAGGTCTACCTAACCTGACTTTAGCTTATATAGTTGTTACCTTGTATCTCACAGTCTAGTAATCACATAGATTAGATGAAGTAGAGCAAAAACTGAAAGATAATGGTCTACCAAAGCTGCATTCTTGATCAGAAACGTCTTGAATTTGCCAAAAATGTTAACATATCTGGACTTGTACAGCTCTGCATTTGGAGCTCCCCAACCCTTTGTTCCTGCTGGGACATGTTCCCATTGAAGTGATAGGAGCATGACTATTTTCCTACAAACCTTAAAGAGGACCTTTCTTGCGATTTTATTAAGGGAGATATATACCTGTCCTTGCGGGGTACCCCCGCTGATGCTGCCACCCTGCTTGATTTTTTTTTAGAATATGCCTCCTGTGCCCCGCTGGATTTCTCCCGCTCAGTATGCTAATACTGAGCAATGGAGCAATGAGGAGGAGACTGAGTCTTTCTCCATGGGCGTCTCATTTCTCCCTGGCTTTAGCGCTGTCCAATTGCAGCACAGAGCATCAAGCTGGGTGGCAGCATCAGCGGGGGTACCCCGCAAGGACAGGTATATATCTCCCTTAATAAAATCGCATGAAAGGTCCTCTTTAAAGGTGTTGTCTCATGATGACAAGCACTGTGTAAGTCTATATACATGACCATGGCTAGGACTGTGAGTGGTTCTTACTGTGTAATAAATGGAACATATTTGAAATGCAGTTGCCCTGCCACTGACTGGCAGAGGTCTAACTTTAGAGGGGTTATCCAACCCCTATAATGCCCCCCAAAATGCCCGGGCATCTCATACAGTTTATATTTACCCCATTTCCTGCATCTCTCTGCTGCGTGGGTCAAAACATCCTGTTACTTGAGGGGAAGGTTGCAGCTAATAGCAGGCCGTGAGGGGAATGTCACCCACAATGCTAGGGAAGCTCGTCCGCGTCGCAGCCTGCTGTTGGCTGCCCCCGAGCAACGGGGAGATGCAGTGGCGGCCGTGTGGACATCAGGAGCATCGCGGGTGCCTGGGAGTGGGGTAAGTATAACCTGTATTAGGTGCCCGGGCAATTTGGTGGGCATTATAGGTGTTTGATAACCCATTTAAGCTTCTAGGCCTTAATGCAATGTCTGTAACAGCCCCCCTATTCACCTACCATGTGCCATTTATAATACTAGTGTTTTATGTGGTACAAGAGCATTTGGTCATCCACTAGGCCTTGGGTACAACTGCTACCTCTGTACCCCTCTGAAGGGGATGTGATTTGAGGGCTCAAAACACTTAGTACATTTTTTAATGTTTTAATAAAAATAACTCTAATAATTTTGTGTGCTTCTGTATTTTAATTAGATAAAAGTAAAAATGTAACAAATATCCCATACATAAAAACAAATAAGGGTCCATTCACCTGAACGTAAGCTGTCTGTGTCCATGCTGCAGACCGCAAATTGCTGTCCACAATGCCTTGGGTACCGGCCACGTGAATCCAGTATTGTGTGATCCACAATATACGGCAAAAGATAGGACATGTCCTATCTTTTGTGGTGCAGAGGCATGGACCAAAAAGCCCACAGAAGCTATCTGTGCCTCTGCTCTCTACGGTCGCATTAATGGACCCTTAAGGTCTTCATAAACATGTATGTATCCAGAAATACAATCCCAATGCAATAAAGAACAGATAAAGTGTATCCACTTTTGCTTACCCAGTGGCCAGGCATTGGAGAGTAGACAATCGGTAGGGTTTATGATACTGACATACTGGAGATCAGTTATGGGGCAGATGAACAGAGACAATGGGCTGTCCATCTTGAAGCTGTTTCCTAGACTTTTATACTGATGACGTGCCCTTAGAATAGGCCATCAATATTAGGTACCCTTGCTTAGCTGTGTGAAGCGGCAGCGATGCCCCAGTTAGCAATGCAGCCTCTTCATTGTTTCCGGTGCTCCATACAGTCAGCATGCCAAACATGCAGTGGTGGCAGTACAAGGCTGCAGTACCCAGCACAGCAGCTACAATATATACGGGTTATTGAGAGTACTCACAGTAGTACCGTGAGCTCTTCATGTTGCTGATTGGTAGAGGTGCCAAGAGTTGGCCGCCATTATTCTGATATTGATAGCCTTTGTTCAGCAAGTGACAGCCACCTAGCGTAAGCTAGTGGGCAAAATATCACACTCCTGTTAGTACAGTAGCTCCTTAAAATCAAACTCTTTCTGGCTCATAGGGACACCAGTAGGATTCTTTGTGAAGTTCACCTTGCTGCCTTTAAAAAGGATACTTCACGGAATCCTTTTTTTGCTTTGGAACAGCTTCTTCCACGTGATCAGTTTTCTGCATGCAGTTTTGGAAGCCAAAACCGGGAGTAGATTCATAAAGAGGAGTAGTTGTATCTGTCCTTCATACTTCATACAGCGCAGTGTTAAGGTCTATCAAAACTGGTGCTAAGGAAAACTGACTTGGTTTCCCATAGCAACCAATCATTCCAACTTTCATTTTTCTTTGCTACTTTGGAACACGAAAAGATCAATCTGATTGGTTGCTATGGGCAACGAAGACATTATTCCTTGGCATCAGTTTTGATGAATCTCCCCATAAATCCTCTGGAGCTCACTTCCAGCATTTTACCAGGAGGCCAGAGCTCCTGCAATAATGGTGCCACTTGGTCGCTCATACCATAAAGGTGATAATACCATGACAGAGGTCAGGTGCTGGGATAGTGCTTCCCAGGTCTACATCCAGTAGGGAATTCCTCCAGCATACCACCGCATGTACCATCCTCCAGGATTTCATGTCATCAGTGATGGCATCGCTCAGTCAACAATGTCATAATAGTGATGATGTGATCACAACAGCCTGGTGTGAGGTTTTTTTAAAACATATTTTATTAAGTTTTCCATATAGATGTCAACAATACACAGCTTGTAAAGGTATACAAATTTTGTAATTCAAACAATTGTGTATAGTAATCATTAAACAATAATTATTTCCATCTTTTTCCCCCTCCCCCCCTTTCCCCAAAGCTGTAACTTGCATGTCACAATAATAACTCTTGTGTGCTATGGTATTAAACTCTGGGCCTACATTTATGTTTCCATTCATACTTGTTTTACCTAACTAATAGTCAGAACATGTCTGCATTTGTGTCGCTGAATATCTGACTTTATGGTCATATCAAATCCCCAGTGGTATCTCCAGGATAGAATGAGAGTATAAACGTGAGCCACTTTGCGTGATACCGTTTCGTAGCTTTCTTTCCCTCCCTTTCTGCCGCCCATTTGTCTGCCAGTATACATTTTTTTTGTATGATTTATGACTTCATCTATCGACGGTAACGTTGGTGTCAGCCAATGTGTTAAGATACACCTTTTTGCGGCTAATAGGACTACATGAGCTGCTAAGGGAACCTGAGGGCTTGTGGCTTGGAACAGCAATTCTTTCGGGTCTACGGATAAGTTTGTTTTTAGTTTATCATTTAGTTCTCTTGTTATCCTATGCCATAATTCACCAATCCCTTTACATTCCCAGATGCAATGATACATATTTGCCCCTGGAAGCAGGCATTTAGGGCAGGTTGTCAACCTTTTACCATTGGCAGAAGTATTGGCGCTTTTGATATCAAAACCATATATTGCCCTGTGAATTAACTTAAAATGAGTCTCCTTCCATATTTCACTAGACACTGCTTTATGTACATTTTTCCAGCCCCTCAATGCATCCTCAACTTCTATCTTTATTTTCGGATCCCCTGACCATTTTTTAAAAAGAGTATCTCCTGTGCTAGAGGAGAGTGTTTTCCTCACCCTCTTATATAGGAAGGCTATGGAAGATTTGCCATGTCTAGGTGACATCACATCATCAAAATCAGTTTGAGCAAATTCTGACATTGTATTCTTCAATCTCTCCTTCAAGAACCTCATGATTTGATGATATGCCAGAAAGTGTTTTGAGTTCAGACCATAGATTGCTTGTAATTCCGCAAAGGAGTAGTATTGTGATTTCTTCTTATCCCATAAGTCTATCACTGTGCTTATCCCTTTACTCTCCCATTCCAGAAAATGCTTGTTTAATGATCCTGGTTGGAATTCTGGGTGGCGCCATGGAGATAGATATTTTGATAATAAGAAAGGAAGCTTATATATCTTCCTGGCTACCTTCCAAGCCGCTACTGTATCTTTGACTAGTACGCTCTTTTTAATCACAGATGGGAAAGCTGAGTATCCAGTTTGTAATAGAGCAATGAGGCTCCACAGCTTCACCAGTTGCGATTCCAAAGAGAAGTTAGAGAACCTGGGGGATCCTCTAATCCAATCTATGCCATACCTCATCAGACTAGCTATGTTATAGTGCCGTATGTCAGGGAAGCCTAAGCCCCCTTCGTCCTTACTAAACATAAGTGTTTTCAGTGCAATTCTCGATCTTTTCCCTACCCAGATAAACCTACGAAAGGCACTCTGCAAGATATTAATGTCTGAATGTTTCAATAGGACCGGTATTGTTTGCAATTGATATAGAAGTTGTGGGAAGCTTATCATTTTTATCAGATGACACCTACCCATCAATGATAGTGGGAGGTGTGACCATCTCTCCAAATCTGTTTTTATGCGCTTAATTAAATTCGGATAGTTGAGCATATACAAGGATTCTGGTGTTTTTCCAATGTGAATACCCAAATACCTGATTGAAGTGTTTACAATTTTCACTGGAACATCCTTTCTTACTCCAGAGTGTCTATTATTAGTGAGGTATAACATTTCACATTTCAACACATTAACTTTGAAACCTGACACTGCGCCAAAGCTGGTAAGGAGATCAAATAGTTTGGATAGGTCACGCTGGGGGTGTGCCAAGAAGACTAATAGGTCATCCGCAAACAATGCATGCTTAAGTGTTTCATTTCCCACTGTAATCCCTCTGATACCTTCATCTTCGGCAATGGCTCTAAATAGCGGTTCTATAGCCAGGTTGAATAACAAGGGGGATAATGGGCATCTCTGACGTGTCCCTTTTTGTAGGGCAATTCTGGGTGACAGATAACCTGGCGTATAAACTTGTGCAAAGGGTGAATTATATAATGCTGAAAGGTATTGTCTAAAGGATCCCACTAGTTTCACTGCATCTAAAAACCCTATTTAGCCAGTCCCAGGCCACATTGTCAAACGCTTTTTCCGCATCTATGGCTACTATGGCCGGGGACTGGCCCAACCTAGGCTTCATCTTTAGATCATCTAACATCGTTAGTACCTTTCTGATGTTAGTTACAGCAGCTCTATTTTGTGTAAATCCTGCCTGAGCGGTGGATAAAAGATTATTTTCTCCTTCATTACTTTGTAGAATTCGGCAATAAAGCCGTCTGGACCTGGGGCTTTATTAGTTGATAATTGGCCTATGGTCTCTTTAATTTCTTCTTGCGTGATTGGCTTATTTAGGATCTCTAGATCTTCCTGTTTAATCTTTGGTAGTGGTGCGTTCTGTAGCCATTTCTCGGTTAATGTCTTACACCTTGGACTGTCTGAGTATAATTCTGTATAATGATCTTTTAAAACCCTGCTAATTTTAGAAGGTAGTGTATGTGTAACTCCCTTGTTGTCTTTAAGGGCTAGTATTGGGTTATTTTTGTATGAACCCTTTGCTAAGCAATCCATTAATTTCCCTGCTTTATTCCCATATTTAAATAATTGGGCCTCAAATTTTGTCTGAAACATTGCTTCCTTTTTGTTTATCCACTCCTCGTATTCTATTTTCGCCTGTGTCCAAGCCTTTTTATGTGTCGTATTAGGGAGAGTTTGGAATAAGGTATATGCCTCTTTTAATTTGTGACTACATTTATTTAGTTTTTCTAACGTCCTTTTCTTTAGTGCTGCCGTAAATGCTATTATTTTCCCTCGTATTACTGCCTTGCCTGCTTCCCAAAGCATCTGTGTATTTTCAGTTGCGGCATTAAAGCGCATATATTCCTCCCACCAGGTAAACAAAGCAGATTCAATCTCCTCATTACCTATCAAGGTTGAGGGAAATCTCCAAATATAATCTGTTCCTCTGGGGATCGTGTCGGACAATGTGAGTAGTACTGGCGAATGATCAGATATTACCAGTTCCTCTATGGAGATTGACTTTTCCCTAGTTTGTAATGTGGAAGATAGTAGTATGTAATCTAATCTGGACCAGGATTCATGGGGATGAGAATAATGGGTGTACTTTTTTCCCTCTGGGTTCCTTGCCCTCCATATATCGCATAAGGATTGTGTTGCACATAATCGCTTCAGAGCAGTACTTTTATTTTTCTGTATGGTCGTTCTACCTTGCGCCCTTCGCCTATCTTCAAGAAGATTACACACCTCATTCATATCTCCAGCTGTAATCTATTCCCTAGATCTGCATAAAATGATGCATTAGCCTCATTTGGTCCATATATATTATATATACTAAGGGCGTCAGAAGGAGAATCCAGATATATCTGAAGCAGCCTCCTCTCACCATCTTTGTAACCCTCTCGGATTGTATAAGGGAGGTTTTTACGGACTAGCGTTACGACCCCTGCTTTTGAATGAACAGATGGAGAGCTAAACACCTCTCCCACCCATAGTTTACGCAATCTAGTGCATTCTGCTGCGCTCAGGTGTGCTTCCTGCAATAAGGCTACATCAACTTTCAGCCGTTTCAAGTGACGTAGTACTTTTATCCTCTTTTGAGGGGATTTTAACCCCTTCACATTCCACGTTCTTATTCGCATATTTCTATTCTACCATTATCTTTCCTTTGGCTCCAATGTATTTTTCCCCCTATTATTTTAAAGAGTAAGGAAGCATAGCATCTGATATGAAAACGTGACGGCATCAAACATAACCCACCCCAACTCCCTTTTTTCCCCAAAACTTTTCTAACAAACTGTCTCTCTAGACATACATTTTCTAACTGGTATTTTCTCACTAATATCCAGCCTAGGATAGATAGTGTGGCTTTCACTAGCCTCACTTTCCCTTGACTGTCATAGACTTCCATTTTTTCCAACATGGTGGAATATTGGTGTCTCTCAACCACATGTCATTACTCTGCAATGCACTATAGTCTTAATAGTTAAAACCAAAGGGTTTAGCATATTAAGTTAACATAGCATTAACATTACAACGCTTGGCTGGAAACATACTAATTATATGCCTCAGGAAAAACCTGTTATCATGAGGCCAGCGCGACGGAAGGTGTCCTCTCTAATATTAGCCATTCGAAAGATCAGACTTCATCATACAGGATCGTCACTGGCAGAGAGGCTGATTCCCGCGGACTGACTCTTAATGGCTCAGAGTTCTTTTTCCTCCGCTGTATCAGGTTAATGATTAGTCCGCATCTTGTTCTCTCGATGTTTGAGGTTTTCCGAATCTGGATGGTCCTCTGGATGGCTGTTGTGGGACTTGGATTCCCAGGGTGTCTTTGGCATCCTGCGCTGTTGTAAAGGTGGGTACAGTGCCATCTTCTTGAAAGACCTTCAGGATGGCTAAATACAATAACGCGAATCTGGTGTGATTCTCATATAACGCGGTGCATATCGCAGAGAACTCTCTCCTCTTCCTTTGCACTTCAATAGAGTAGTCTCTGAAAATGAGTAGTTTCTGACCATTTATTTCAAACGCTGTCTTGTGCTTTTTATAGGATCTCAGAATTGCCACTTTATCTGTAAAGTCCAGATATTTCACAATCACTGGTCTAGGGCGCCTGGTTAGTGCACTTAAGAGCTTGGGGTTATTATCATATTTTCCAGATCTTAAGTTTGGACCCATTCGGTGTGCTCTTTCTGCTTTACATTTATTAGGAATTCCCAAAGCTGCTGGGATATCATTCTCGCAAATGCGTATAAGATCCTGTGACGGGATACTCTCTGGTAAACCCACGATCCTTAAATTGCTTCTGCGTGAGCGATTCTCCAGATCGTCTACTTTGTCTTTTAGGAATCTATGATCCCTTAGAATTGAATCTAATTTCGTTTGCAGCTTGTGGCATGTGCTGTCTACCTCGTGCACTTTGTGCTCTACCACTTCCAGCCTGCTGCCATGTTCTGCAGCGGTGTGCTGTAATTCTTGCAACGTCACACCCACTGTGCTAGACAGTGATTCCTGCAGGTCTGGAAGGATCCTTTTCGCCACTTCTATAGCTAATCTTACATAGTCTATGCTGTTATCCTCAGCTTTCAAGTCGTCACGATCAGCGTTTGTGAGCTCTGTCTGGTCAGTATCCTCTGATGTTGCAGGTTCATCTTCCGCCATCTTCTTGGCACTCCTGAGGAAGCCAGCAAGCCTGGCGATACGCGTTGGGCTCTTTTCCTGACCACCACGCATACCCCCCACCATGTTACTTCTATGTTAAGTATTTGAGCTTTTATTCATTATTGATGGATTACATGCACTTTATAATGTTATATACTTATTGATGTGGGAGTATGCTCATGATTTTGTGGTGAGCCAGGGTGGCATGTGCTGATATATGGTGCACATGGCCCTGATTTGTTGTATACAACGATTTTAACTTTTTCTGTGTTGTGTCTGTTTTCTTGAATAAATTTGTTACATTTTAGATGTGCGGCTCCTATTTCGGTATTCTTTCTTTCTTTCATATTATGCACTGTATACCGTGAGCCGGCACTCTGTCCTTATTCTTGGATGTGCCCCTATTATTTGAATTGCAGGTTCATCTTCCGCCATATCTTCTTCCCGCGCTGTCAGCTTCTGCGGCTTACTTTGTCCCTTAGCTTTGTTTCTGCTCCCCATGTTCCGTACGTAGCGCTCCATATAGAGACGCCTGATCGCTGGAATCGGTGGTCCCGAAAATGTCTCCGGTATGTAGGGGATTAGCTTTGTGCAGAGTATCTCTTCACAGAGGAGCGATTAGACGCGTCTCACCATGGTTCCACCCGTCTCAGAGTTCTAATTGAGTGGAGAATGCCTCCACCTCCTGAAATAATGGTGCCAGTGGGTTAATGATATCATAACAGTGATGATGCTATTGCAAAGGCTTGATGCAAGGCTATTGTATTCCAGTGCAATATTCAGTGGGGAGAACTTCCAGCATGACGTTGCAAGTCCATTCATGTCTGTATGTTGTCTCAGGAATGAAGGTGCCTCTACTTTGATGATAACATAATGGGAATGATCCAGTGCATGTCTCCCAGTACTTAATCCAGAGAGCAACGCCTCCAGCATTATAAACCCTGAATGCCTCCCACTGCACCCATGAATCTTTGTCATACCGTCTGCATGCACATACATTTTTACCTGCTAATATGTAAAGCTTTAAAGGGGTTCTGCAGTTTGTTTAAACTGATAATCTATCCTCTGGATAGATCATCAGCTTCTGATCGGCGGGGATTCGACACCCGGGACCCCCGCCGATCAGCTGTTTGAGAAGGCAGCGGCACTCCAACAGCGCTGCGGCCTTCTCACTGTTTACCGCAGGCCCAGTGATGTCACGACTAGTATCACTGGCCTGGGCGCGGCTAAGCACCGTTCCCTTGAATTGAGCTTAGCCCCGCCCAGGCCAGTTGATACAAGTCATGACGTCACTCTGTCTAAACAGTGAGAAGGCCACGGCTCTGCTGGAGCGCCTCCGCCTTCTCAAACAGCTGATCGGCGGGGGTCCCGGGTGTCGGACCCCCGCCGATCAGAAGCTGATGATCTAACAAGAGATCATCAGTTTAAACAAAGTGCAGAACCCCTTTAAACTGACTACAAATGAAACCATCATGGCTGTCTCTGATAGGCAGATTGGCAATGTAACTCACCGGGAAATATGCAGTGGGCTGATTGTTAATAAGTCCCATGCTGACTTCAAATATGGCTATTTCAATATGTAGAGTCATTCCTGGGAGTATCCCTAAACACTGTTAGCATTCTCTATACTGGGTTACTACTAGAGATGAGCGAATTTCTAAAAAATGTGAATTAGACGGTTCGTCGAATTTTTCAAAAAGATTTGATTCTATCCAAATTTATTTGTGACAAATCACATTAAAAAACAGCTATTTCCTGGCTGCTGAGAGCCTATATAGTAGTGTAGAACACTGTGCATTGCAGAGAAATGCATAGGGAGTCCGCTGTGCTAGTGAAACAGTACTGTGAGTCAGTATGACACACAGATAAAAGGCGTCACTCTTAGAATCACTTAACTCATTTGGTCAGTTCCAGGCCCAAAACTGACCAAATAACTCAAGTGTGAACTCAGCTTTGCAGGTCAATGTTAGCGTCAGGTATAAAAAACCGTGCAGTGGCCCAAGATTCTACTATAGAGTGAAAGAGTGCACTCCTTTTACACCGTCGTAGATTTCTACAGAACCTGTTCTGTTACACACTAAGACAAGTAGTGTCCCCCTGACAGAGTGGAAGGGTGTCAGGAGTAAATTTGTGTTGACATCACTGTTTATTTTGCCCTTCTTCTCATCCGTCATAAGAACAACGCAAAAAAAAAACGGATCCGGTCTTTTGAGCATCCCCCTTCACTTGGTCAGCATTTGCTTAGTAATCCATCAGTATTGCTAAGGCCAAAAAAAAACAGGAGTGGATCCAAAACAGAGATGACATGTGAATAGAATATTTGCATGTCTAATGTGTTTTGTACCCACTCCTGATTTTGGCTTCTAAATCATGATCCAATCCTGATGCAAAATAGGGCCCGTGTGAAAGAGGCCTTTACAGCTACTCCAAAGACTGGAACCATTGTGTTTCTCTTTTTTTCATCCTTCTGACAGATCAGAAGAAAGGTAAAATAAATGGTGATGTCAACAAGGCCAAACAGGAACAATAGCGGCCCAGTGACAGGCGAGTCGTCAAGCAAAACCCGGGTCGGGCATGAACAAGAGGACATACATCTTTTATGATATGTTTTAAACTCATCTATGTTTGTGAGTATAATAAACCTTTTTATTACTGTCCTTGGCTGACGGTGCTTCACTATTGGTGCAATCCCTTTGCTAATCCACAGAGTTGCTCAAGGATTAAAGGGCGTCTTGTGTGGATACCGACATGTCCCTATAGCTGAAGGTGCATATGGCTCCGAACTAAAGAGGAACACCTCCGGAGACTTTTGAGCAGCGCGGTCCGATACCTATAAAGACTTGCCGTGTGAACTTTACCCACTTCACTATAGGACCTGCAGTGCACAACTGACAGGCAACGTATTGGAGACTTATTACTCGTTTCTGCCTGCTTCATCAAGAAATTGTTTATGGCCTTTCTCTGCTAATATAGTCGGTCCAACATGTGGAGGGTGGAGTTCCAACGGGTGGAAATGTTGCATATGAGGCGATGTTGGGGAATGCCCTTCTGCCTTTGCAGCTCAAGAACGGTGTGCTTTGCAGTGTAAGAGTGGCTGAAGTGCATGCGCAGTTTCTTGGCCATTTTCAGGATGTCTTGCAGATGGGTGGAACCGCTTTACCACCAGATTAACCACGTGCGGTGCAGGGCGCATGGATTAGCCCTCCTTGATACAGGCCCGATACAATGTTCTTCCTGTTGTCAGTTACCATGGTTCTAATTTTAAGTTGGCGAGGAGACAGCCAGGATTCGATTTCTTGATGGAGAACACGGAGCAGTTTCTCCCCTGTGTGACGCCATTCGCCCAGGCAAACTAGGTGCATAACAGCGTGCCACCGTTGGAGGAGTAATGATGGCTTGTAAATCTCCACCTTGGCTCAGCACAACTCATCAGTTCTCTGAAAGGTGCAGAGTCCACCACATGGAAAGTGAGGGACTGTAGTACCAGCAACTTGGCCATGAGCATGTTCAGCTTCTGCGCCTTTGGATAAGTGCACGCATACTGTTGTCTATTTGCAATCGCCTCTGGGATCGATTGCTGACAAAATGACTGACGTGGAGTAGGAGTAGCAGGAGCATCAGGACCAGTAGATGATGGGAAGGAAACATAGCTCCCTTCTGCTAAGGTGGTGGAGTCTTGACTTGCGCAAAGGGGTGCTGGCCACTAGGTGATCCAGCGGTTGCTGCCTCAGGCTGTACCACTACATTAGAACCACTGTGTTCCCAGGCCACTTTATGGTGATGCTGCATGTGTTGACGCAGGGCCGTGGTACTAATATTGGCACCCTGGCCACGGTTCACCTTCTGCCCACAGATTCTGTAAACGGCCATGCTGACGTCCTCCGGCGGCTTTATGAAAAATTGCCACACCGCCGAGTATGGCATCTTCCCCCCACCACTCCGTGCTGACTGCCTGCTACCGCTGCACCGCTACTTCTTTCCAGACAGGTAGGCTCCTGCATAGTGGGCGGTCTGTCCCGGGCACGTTTGGCTCCCATCCTCCCACTGCTGCCACCCTACTGACTCACGGCCACGCTACCACCCTGTTGGCTCAGCCGCTGCCACCCTCTTCCTCTGATGATGAAGAAGCCCCCTCTTCACCTGGCTCCTACATGCGATCAGCCATATCATCGTCCACTACTATCTGCACGTCACCCTCACCAGTCTCAGGGTCACATGCCTGACTGTTCGCAACACCAGCTCCCGTGTGACACTTTATCATCATTACTTGCCTGCCTGCTGGAGGAAGCAGCGGATCTCTCCTTCAGATCTTGGCTGGGCAGTAGCTGCTGACTGTCCTCTAGAATCTTGTACTTACTGAAAAGTGGAGTCGAGCTGACGGCATACATTACTTCTTGAGCTCAGGGAACAGAAAATGACGGAGCATGTTAAGGACAGGTGGGAGAACAAAGCTTGTTCCCGGGCCATGCCAACTAAGGGTCGTGTCAGAGTAACCCACTTGCGATGAAGTAGAAGACAGAGTCAACTATTCAAGGACTGCTGGGTTGCTGTTCAAGACAAGACCGCTAGATGACATTGGCAGCTCAGACCTGTTGTTGCGACTGCTGCTGCAACCGCTCTTCTTCTGCTGCTACTTCTGCCTGCTCCAGAAACATTTTAGCTACTGCCTGTTTCCTTAGAAGGGCCTGTTACCTGTCTGTCCAACATACTGTAAATTAAAAGAAACTGCAAGAGGAAAAGAGCAATACTATCAGACTGCAATTTCACCCCAGAAGCAAGGGTGAATGGAAGTACTTTTATTTATGAAATAAACACACCCCAAAACAGTTTTTATTAGGCCGCAAATTCAACCCAAAAGTAAGGATGAATGGACGTACTTTTATATATGAAATAACCACACCCCAAAACTGGTTGTATCAGACTGCAAATTCACCCCAAAAGCAAGGATGAATGGAAATACTTTTATATATGAAATAAACACACCCCAAAACTTTGCACCAGACTGCAAAATCACCCAAAAAGCAAGGACAAATGGACGTACTTTTATATATTTAAAATAAATACACCCCAAAATTGGTTGTATCAGACAGCACTTTCAACCCATTAACAGATGCTAGGATTACTGCAATTACTGTTTAAAACAACCTAAAATCTGTAGTTATAGATCACTTTTAGTAACCTCAATTAGTGCAGCAAGGTGTAATAGAATGGCTCCTATTACCCACGCTTTACACTTTCCTATTGGTCCCTGCTCTCTCCCTACAGTGTGGCTAATGCCTCCTTTATCCTTTCCCTGCACTATGAATAATCTTTCCCTGAACAGCTCAATCATTTTTTTTAATAGTCTTTTCTAAACACTGTCCCTAGTGCCTGTAACATCTCTCCCGGCACTAAATTCACTGTAAAATGGTGGTGACCAGGCATTAGGAGGCTTTTTATAGGGCTGTGACATCACAGGGGCTGGCTGTCTGCTGATTGGCTGTCTGCATGGCATTGTGGATGCTCTCTCGTTCCCAGGCTTCTTACTTTCACTTTGTAACATGTGCAGCAGCCATTTTAGAAAAATGCTATTCGTTACCACGAACCACAAGGAAATTTGACTTCTGGACAAATCGAATTTTTCCTGAAATACGGATCAAATTCCACTTCATCAACTTCGATTCGCTCATCTCAGTAAAATTCATGTATAATGAGATGGTTTCTATAGCTACATCTCTGTATGACAGAACTTTGGGGTAACAGCTAGTGTTGAGCAAGCATGCTCGGCCGAACACCAGTTCGGCTCGAGCATCGCGATGCTCGGCACATCGCGGTGTTTGGCCGAATACTGCGTGTTCTCAAGCGCAATGCTCGAGTCTCGTCCTCGCACGTTTGTTGGCTGCTACGCAGCCAATAAACGTGCAGGTGAGTACAGCCACTGTCATGCCCTGCTCAGGCTATGTGCGGAGGTCTGCCAGGTTAGCAGCACTTGTGTAGCCTTTTGTTTTTGTTTTGGAGTTGAGCTATATCCGCCTCCCTTCAGGTGCACTGGGTGGGGTCGTTGGTTTGAGTTTAAATTACACCCACTCCCAGTGTCCTGTGGGGGTTATAGCTTCTGTCTGGCTCTGAGGAAGGAAGGAAGGATTTGCTGTTCCTGCTCAGAAAAGATAAGTTGGTTTTTGCTTTCTTGTGGTTGTCTGTCTAGGCTGTTAGAGAGACGCCTGCCCCCTCCAGGTCCTGAGGGAGCAGGCTGCCTCTATCCCCCTTTCACCATCTTAGGGATTTTAGGGAATCTTCAGCCTAGGCACGAGGACACGTTATTCCCACCTTCAGGGTCTGAACGTGGGCATAGAAGTCTAGGGAGAGCTGGTAGGGATTTGTCAGGAGGTGACCTTTATCCCCAGCTTCTTGCCTAGACACTTGTTTGTTTATTTTCTGTGTATCTGGTATCCTGTCCGCCGTGACAGCCACTCACTGTAATGCCATAGCCATGTTGGTTACTGGCATTACAGTGATTGGCTGGCCGGAAACCGTCATCTGGTGCTATAAAGCACCCGATGACAGGTGGTTTGGTTCAGTCTGAGGGCTCATGAACACGACCGTATGCCCTCTGAGACATACGGTCCATATGTCCCGGAGCGGCATACATCGTGCACACAGCATCATAGGTTACTATGATGCTGTGTGCATCGGGCCGCTCGCGGGGCTATTGTTCCGCACTCATATGAGTGCGGGACAATAGTCCCGCGGGCGGCCCGATGCGCACAGAATCATAGTAACCTATGATGCTGTGCGCTCCTGTGCGTATGATGTATGCTGCTCTGGGACATATGGCCCGCTCACGGACCGTATGTCCCGGAGGGCATACAGTCGTGTGCATGAGCCCTTAGTCAGGTAGTGCTGTAGAAGGGACAGTTAGTGTAGAGAATTGAATTTTATTTTTTGTTAGGCAGGGTTGGTGTCCTTTTAAGGACTATTGTTGTGTCTGGCAGCAATATATATTTTTAACGCAACCTGCACTAAATTGAGTGCAATTGAAGAGACCCAAAAGTCATTTTAAGGACTATTGTTGTATCTGGCAGCAATATATATTATTAGCGCAACCTGCGCTAAATAGCTTGCAATTGTTTGGCCGGTGTAGACAGTGACATTACCTGCGCTACATCTGCTGTATCCCAAATATCTGTGACATTGACTGTAATTTTTTCTTACAAAACTACACAATGAGGGGCACACCAAAAAAATATATATATGTAATAAAAGGAGTGCAGACCTGGTATCATGAAACAACCATGAAAAGCAACAAAGAAAGAAATACCACACTTCAGTCGCACATCCAAAAATAGAGCATAATTTTATTCAAACAGACAATTAAACAGATTTAAAAACATGGATGGACAAGGCAAACCCCACACATGGGAGAATAATTAAAGTGCCATAGTGCATAAATGACCATATCAAATGACAATAAAATGTCAAAAAATCCTAGGAAATATACTTATCATGAAGCACAGTAGTAACACATAGAATAGCACAAACCCATCAGGGAGGGGAGCCCAGCAATCCTAACGCGTATCGCCAGTACAAATGCTGGCTTCCTCAGAGATCCATGTTGATACAAATAACTGTTAAAACCTTTATAGTTCAAGTAATTGAGACATAATCATATGAACCTGTGGTAGAGACTAATTAAGTAGCGGTAGTCTGTAGAGGGGGAAAGAGGAGGGCGGTAGCAAGGTGTATGAGTTACCTGGGTCCTCCCCGGTGCATGGTCGCGCGCAGCTCGAATGCCGGAACAAGTCGGCGTGTTGGAAAGATCACTGCGCATGCGCAAGATGGCGACCAGACCGGAACTTGATGCCGTGATGCGTTCCAAAAACCGGAAACGCAGCCCGGCATCAACGTCACAGCCGGCCTCCCGTCCGCTTCAAGGCAGCCACAGGATCGCGAATAGACAGGCAGCGCAAACAAGCGCAATGTGGTGCATGCGACGATTTATAACTTAAATATATACCTTATATAGTTGGATCAGTGCAATATTCAAAGAATGTAGATAAATAAATAAATAAATGAAATATATATGGGGGACGAGTCAAGAGATCTTACAAAGTGTGTTTAGGAATCATTATCATTATAATATGCATTAACATAATTATACAACTGATATAGCTATATGCCCACAGAAGATAAATAATAAATCAGTGAATACATGGGAATAGTGTACATACAACATAAGTACTCCAAGATCACGCCACAATTATTTTAACATAATATAGGCAAATCCCTCAAGCCATGATTAATGTCACAAAGGTAATACAATGAATACATACTTTTGTATAATAACAAAATTGTGCATCTAGTATAAATATGATCCCACAGAAGATATAAATAATAAATCTGTGATTACATACAGATAGTAATATTGTGCAATATCAATGTTATGGATTCCGGAATCACAACGCGGTCATTTTAACATAATATAATATAGACCAGTCCCTCAAGCCATGATTAAGTACCACAAAAAATAGTACAATAAATACATAAATAAATAGATAAAAAATAACAAATTCATTAGGTATCATAAAAATATCAAAAAAGTTATGTATACAAAAACCATCACATGACCACAACCCCTGTCTCCCTAAGTATGTATATAATATAGATTTGATACTCCAATTGATAATATCAATGCCATCAGGGTGATAACGAACCCAGTGGCTGCAGACCATGCACCGGGGAGGGTGGGACCAGCAAAGCAAGCGCAAAGTTGTACGAAGAGCATATAAATTACTCATATATAAAATAAAATAATGAACAGGCAGACAGTACACATCATATAATGAAGGTTATTATTAATAATACCAAGCCATGTCAGGTAGTACGCAGAGTGTAGAAAGCAAAAGAGAAAGGAAAAATAATAATGAATAAGTATTATGAGTTTAGAATAATAATGAGTGCATGGATAAAAGTGCAATGGGCATCCAGGTGGAACACATAACAAACGTAAGTTTGTGTGTGTCCAACTGGACACCATGGAAATGTGCATGGTGCTTTTATGGGTATGCCCCTGTAGGTGTCAGGAACAAGGAGAGACGGGAACCGTCCCCCATAGCCGGACAGCCACAGAGAGAGTCCACAAAAGGTGAAAGAAGATGAACACGATCCATAAGTCCTCTGTTCCCGTGTTTCAGTGTCGTCCAACCTCCTTGGACCTAAAAGGGGAAGGAATGAAAGTGAATGAAGTGAGCGTGATACTATACCCAATCAACTGAGTAAAGCATAGATCTGTTCAAAAAGGAACAGAACTTATGTGTAATATCCAGTGAAAGTGAGCTCCTCATTAAGGCCACCCGGGGCCTGTGAACCAAGGTTGAAAATCCACCTTTATTCTGAGCGGAGCAGACTCCTGGCTATGTGTGTCCTCCTAATATTACCTCAAATAATATCCAACCCAACCACCCGTAAGTCGTCGGACCTGCCATTATGGCTATCCAAGAAATGCGTTGCCACTGATGTTAGGGATTTTTCCCCTTTAGTTCGGTCCCGGTCTGCCAGCCGGATATTTGAAGTGTGTTGTTGTACTCTCTTCCTGAGCTCCTGCATGGTCTGGCCCACATAAATCCTGTTGCAAGGACAAAGAAGGGCGTAAACTACATTTTTGGAGCGACAGTTGACATAGTTTTTAAGATTCACCCTGTTGTTTTCTCCATAAATAAAGCTGTCAGAGTTCAACATAAATTGACAAATGTTACAGTCTCCACAAGGATATGTACCTTTGGCTATGCCTCCCCTACCCGTGGTATTCACCGGTCGTTGAAAGTGACTACGGACAAGGTGTCACGGCTGTATGTGAGCAACAATAGTATACACAGTAAAAGAGCTACTGACCGGACCCAAACTAGGGAGGATAAAGGGTGACCCCTGTCAGACCCTCAAAGCTCTCCCTATTCTGCTAAAGCACATGCCCGGATCCAAATGGCGGAACGAGGCATGCCCACGTGCCTAAGACTGATGACCACTGTAACCCCTACAATAGTGGAAGGGGCACGGCCACCGGTGCCCTACTCAGTATATGGAGGGAACCGTGGCCACCTCAGATCCAGTCAGAAAATAATCAGGTACACAACAATGTCTGTACACTTAGCTGAAGGTGTTGCAGCCGCAGAGAAGACGGATCCAAGGACAGCTGGCAATATCCGGAGTGCTTGCTGCAGCAGAACACAGGTCCAGTGAACTGATAGCTACAAGTGAAGATACTAAAGCAAGAGCTACAACTGAAATGAGAACTATAATCCACGCCCTACAATAGGAGGAGGGGTGATATAAAGAGAGGGAAATCAAACGCATGAGGAACAGCTGGGAGGAAGGAAACCAAAAGTAAACAGAGCAGTGAGAACTCCTCCCAGCTCTAGTAGTGACATCATCACAGGGGTGGAGAAACAGAGCTGTGAGAACGTCCCAAAGCTCTGGTAGTGACAGTACCCCCCCCTCTACGGGTGGACTCCGGACACCCAGGACCCACCTTCATAGGATGAGCCCTATGAAATGCCCTGATGAGGCGAGTGGCTTTAATGTCCGACACCGGAACCCACATCCTCTCCTCAGGACCATAACCCTTCCAATGAACGAGGTACTGAAGAGAACCGCGGACAATGCGAGAGTCCACAATTCTGGAAACCTCAAACTCCAGATTGCCATCAACCAAAATCGGAGGAGGAGGCAAAGAGGAGGGTACCGTGGGCTGGACATATGGTTTTAAGAGAGATCTGTGAAATACATTATGTATCTTCCAAACCCGTGGAAGATCAAGACGGAAGGCAACAGGATTGATGACTGACAAGATTTTATAAGGCCCAATAAACTTGGGACCCAATTTCCAGGAGGGAACCTTCAGTTTAATATTTCTTGTAGACAACCACACCAGATCACCCGCATTCAGGTCCGGACCAGGCACACGTCTCTTATCAGCCACACGCCTATACCTCTCACTCATCTTTTTAAGATTACTCTGAATCTTTTGCCAAATGGTAGACAAAGACGAGGAAAATCTCTCCTCCTCAGGTAAATCAGAAAGAGCCCCTCCCGAGAATGTCCCAAACTGCGGATGGAACCCATATGCACCAAAGAATGGTGACTTATCAGAAGATTCCTGACGACGGTTGTTCAGAGCAAACTCAGCAAGAGGGAGAAATGAACACCAATCCTCCTGGTTCTCTGCCACAAAACAGCGCAAATATGTCTCCAGATTCTGGTTAAGGCGCTCAGTCTGACCATTCGACTGCGGGTGAAAAGCAGAAGAGAAGGACAGCCGAACCCCCAGGCGAGAACAGAAAGCCTTCCAGAACCTGGACACAAACTGCGTGCCTCTATCGGAAACAATATCAGAGGGAATGCCGTGCAATTTAACAATATGGTCGACAAAAGCTTGCGCCAACGTTTTAGCATTGGGTAAACCAGGGAAAGGTACGAAATGAGCCATCTTGCTAAAACGGTCCACCACCACCAGGATCACCGAGTTCCCCGAGGAACGAGGAAGATCCGTGATAAAGTCCATGGACAGGTGTGTCCAAGGACGGGAAGGTATGGGTAACGGGAGAAGGGAACCTGAAGGCTGTGAACGAGGGACCTTAGCGCGAGCGCACGTCTCACAAGCAGCCACAAAACCCTCCACCGACTTACGAAGAGCCGGCCACCAAAATCTCTGAGCAATGAGATCTACCGTGGCTCTACTCCCGGGGTGACCAGCAAGAACCGTATCATGATGCTCCTTAAAGAGTTTGTGACGTAGCTCAGAAGGCACGAACAACTTCCCAGAAGGACAACGGGCAGGTGCCTCAGTCTGGGCAGCCTGGACCTCGGCCTCCAAATCGGAATATAGAGCAGAAACAACTACCCCCTCCGCCAAAATGGGACCCGGGTCCTCGGAGTTTCCTCCTCCCGGAAAACAGCGAGAGAGAGCATCAGCCTTCACATTTTTTATCTCAGGTTGGAATGTAACAACAAAATTGAATCTGGAGAAGAACAGAGACCATCTGGCCTGTCTCGGATTCATACGCCTGGCCGACTCCAAGTATGCCAGATTCTTATGGTCGGTAAAAACGGTGATAGGGTGCCTGGCCCCCTCCAACCAATGGCGCCATTCCTCGAAAGCCAACTTGATGGCCAACAACTCCTTATCTCCCACATCATAGTTTCTCTCTGCCGGGGAGAGTTTTTTAGAGAAAAAGGCACAGGGTCGCCATTTGGCAGGAGAAGGGCCCTGGGACAAAACCGCACCCACACCCACCTCGGAAGCATCCACCTCAACAATAAAAGGTAAGGAAACATCGGGATGCACCAAGACGGGAGCAGACGCAAAACTCTCTTTAATCTTAGAAAAGGCTGCAAGCGCCTCCTCCGACCAAGAGGAAAAATCCGCCCCCTTTTTTGTCATGTCAGTAAGGGGTTTGACAACAGAGGAATAATTCAAAATGAACTTTCTGTAATAGTTCGCAAAACCCAGAAAGCACATCAATGCCTTCTGATTCTCAGGAAGCTCCCACTCAAGTACAGCACGGACCTTCTCCGGATCCATGCGAAAACCAGAAGCAGAGAGGAGAAAACCCAGAAATTGAATCTCCGATACCATAAAAAGACATTTCTCCAGCTTGGCGTACAATTTATTTTCCCGCAGAATCTGCAGAACCTGAAAAAGATGATCCTGATGGGTCTGAACATCAGGGGAAAAAATCTAAATATCATCAAGATACACCAATACAAATTTCCCCATTAAATGGTAGAAAATACTATTAACAAAATGCTGAAAGACGGCCGGAGCATTCATCAGGCCGAAAGGCATAACGAGATTCTCGAAATGCCCGTTAGGGGTATTAAAGGCCGTTTTCCATTCATCCCCCTCTCTGACCCTGACCAGGTTGTACGCGCCTCTCAAATCCAATTTGGAAAACACCTTGGCCCCAACAATTTGGTTGAAGAGGTCCGGGATCAGAGGAAGGGCATAGGGATCGCGAATCGTGATACGGTTCAGCTCCCTAAAATCTAGGCAAGGTCTCAGAGAGCCATCTTTTTTTTTAACAAAAAAAAAACCCGCGGCCACAGGTGACTTTGAGGGACGAATATGCCCCTTCTCGAGACTCTTGGGGATATAAGTTCGCATTGCGATTCTTTCCAGTTGTGAGAGATTGTAGAGGCGTGCTTTTGGCAGCTTGGCGCCGGGAATGAGGTTAATGGGACAGTCAAACTCCCGGTGAGGAGGTAGCTCCTGAACACCGCTCTCGGAAAACACGTCCAAGAAATCAGAGAGAAATGATGGCACAGTTTTAGTAGACACCTCTGCAAAAGTCGCTGTGAGACAATTCTCTCTACAAAAGTCACTCCACTCATTTATTTGCCTTCCTTGCCAATCAATAGTGGGGTTATGTCTAGTGAGCCAGGGTAACCCCAAAACTAGAGGAGAAGGCAATCCGTTAAGGACAAAACAAGATATATCCTCCACATGAGTGTCACCTACAGCTAGCCGGATATTGTGAACAATGCCCTTCAGAGATCTCTGTGAGAGTGGAGCAGAGTCAATAGCAAAAACAGGTATATCCTTTTCTAATGTGCAAACCTGAAAACCATGCATGGCTACAAATTGAGTGTCAATAAGATTGACGGCCGCTCCACTATCGACAAAAATCTCACAAGAAATGACTTTGCTCTCTAGCGCCACCCTGGCAGACAGGAGAAAACGGGAACTGCAGGTCAGAGGAAAAGCATCAATTCCTACATCAACTTTGCCCAAAGTAGCAGATGAAGCAGAATTTGATGATTTACCTTTTGAGGTCTTACTCTTATTATCGCTCTTAGTACAGTTCAAGAATCTCCTAGAGGGACAAACATTTGCCAAATGACCTATGCCCCCACAACAAAAACACACCATACTCTGAGGACTAAATCCTCTTTTATCAGGGGCAAGTCGACCTAGCTGCATGGGCTCCTCCTCAGAGGGGAGCGAGACAGGATGAGGCCCCTGCACACTGAATGAGTCCGCACCACTGCCCCTAGACTGACAATGGCTGGACAGAGAGGTCTCGTTTCTTTCTCTTAGACGCCTGTCAAGGCGTACCGCCAATGACATGGCAGACTCTAAGGACGTTGGTCTCTCATGGAAAGCAAACGCATCTTTCAATCTCTCTGAGAGACCATGACAGAACTGACTCCGGAGTGCAGCATCATTCCAACCCGAATCAGCTGCCCATCTCCGAAATTCAGAACAATAAAGCTCCGCAGACAGTTTGTTCTGGCATAAAACACGTAAGTTAGATTCGGCCAGAGCAACACGATCCGGGTCATCATAAATCTGCCCCAGGGCCACAAAAAATCTTTCCACGGATCGAAGGGAGGGATCCCCTGATGGCAGCGAAAAAGCCCAAGTCTGAGCATTACCCCCGAGCAGGGAGATGACAATCCTCACCCTCTGCTCCTCCTTACCAGAGGAGTGGGGACACAAGCAAAAATGGAGTTTGCATGCCTCTCTGAAGCGAACAAAATTCTCACTGCCCCCGGAGAACGTTTCCGGAAGTGAGACCTTTGGCTCGCAACAGACTCCATGAGCCGGAGCAGAGCCCAATGCTTGAAGCTGAGTCATAGATTGACGGAGATCCGCTACTTCCAAAGAAAGACCCTGCATGCGGTCAACCAGGCCAGAAAGCGGATCCATGTAAAAAAAGGACGGTTTTGGTGGATTATAATGTCACAGCTGTATGTGAGCAACAATAGTACAGGGAGTGCAGAATTTTTAGGCAAGTTGTATTTTTGAGGATTAATTTTATTATTGAACAACAACCATGTTCTCAATGAACCCAAAAAACTCATTAATATCAAAGCTGAATATTTTTGGAAGTAGTTTTTAGTTTGTTTTTAGTTTTAGCTATTTTAGGGGGATATCTGTGTGTGCAGGTGACTATTACTGTGCATAATTATTAGGCAACTTAACAAAAAACAAATATATACCCATTTCAATTATTTATTTTTACCAGTGAAACCAATATAACATCTCAACATTCACAAATATACATTTCTGACATTCAAAAACAAAACAAAAACAAATCAGTGATCAATATAGCCACCTTTCTTTGCAAGGACACTCAAAAGCCTGCCATCCATGGATTCTGTCAGTGTTTTGATCTGTTCACCATCAACATTGCGTGCAGCAGCAACCACAGCCTCCCAGACACTGTTCAGAGAGGTTTACTGTTTTCCCTCCTTGTAAATCTCACATTTGATGATGGACCACAGGTTCTCAATGGGGTTCAGATCAGGTGAACAAGGAGGCCATGTCATTAGATTTTCTTCTTTTATACCCTTTCTTGCCAGCCACGCTGTGGAGTACTTGGACGCGTGTGATGGAGCATTGTCCTGCATGAAAATCATGTTTTTCTTGAAGGATGCAGACTTCTTCCTGTACCACTGCTTGAAGAAGGTGTCTTCCAGAAACTGGCAGTAGGACTGGGAGTTGAGCTTGACTCGATCCTCAACCCGAAAAGGCCCCACAAGCTCATCTTTGATGATACCAGCCCAAACCAGTACTCCACCTTGCTGGCGTCTGAGTCGGACTGGAGCTCTCTGCCCTTTACCAATCCAGCCACGGGCCCATCCATCTGGCCCATCAAGACTCACTCTCATTTCATCAGTCCATAAAACCTTAGAAAAATCAGTCTTGAGATATTTCTTGGCCCAGTCTTGACGTTTCAGCTTGTGTGTCTTGTTCAGTGGTGGTCGTCTTTCAGCCTTTCTTACCTTGGCCATGTCTCTGAGTATTGCACACCTTGTGCTTTTGGGCACTCCAGTGATGTTGCAGCTCTGAAATATGGCCAAACTGGTGGCAAGTGGCATCTTGGCAGCTGCACGCTTGACTTTTCTCAGTTCATGGGCAGTTATTTTGCGCCTTGGTTTTTCCACACGCTTCTTGCGACCCTGTTGACTATTTTGAATGAAACGCTTGATTGTTCGATGATCACGCTTCAGAAGCTTTGCAATTTTAAGAGTGCTGCATCCCTCTGCAAGATATCTCACTATTTTTGACTTTTCTGAGCCTGTCAAGTCCTTCTTTTGACCCATTTTGCCAAAGGAAAGGAAGTTGCCTAATAATTATGCACACCTGATATAGGGTGTTGATGTCATTAGACCACACCCCTTCTCATTACAGAGATGCCCATCACCTAATATGCTTAATTGGTAGTAGGCTTTCGAGCCTATACAGCTTGGAGTAAGACAACATGCATAAAGAGGATGATGTGGTCAAAATACTAATTTGCCTAATAATTCTGTACAGGGTGTATACACAGTAAAAGAGCTACTGACCGGACCCAAACTAGGGAGGATAAAGGGTGACCCCTGTCAGACCCTCAAAGCTCTCCCTATTCTGCTAAAGCACATGCCCGGATCCAAATGGCGGTACGAGGCATGCCCACGTGCCTAAGACTGATGACCACTGTAACCCCTACAATAGTGGAAGGGGCACGGCCACCGGTGCCCTACTCAGTATATGGAGGGAACCGTGGCCACCTCAGATCCAGTCAGAAAATAATCAGGTACACAACAATGTCTGTACACTTAGCTGAAGGTGTTGCAGCCGCAGAGAAGACGGATCCAAGGACAGCTGGCAATATCCGGAGTGCTTGCTGCAGCAGAACACAGGTCCAGTGAACTGATAGCTACAAGTGAAGATACTAAAGCAAGAGCTACAACTGAAATGAGAACTATAATCCACGCCCTACAATAGGAGGAGGGGTGATATAAAGAGAGGGAAATCAAACGCATGAGGAACAGCTGGGAGGAAGGAAACCAAAAGTAAACAGAGCAGTGAGAACTCCTCCCAGCTCTAGTGGTGACATCATCACAGGGGTGGAGAAACAGAGCTGTGAGAACGTCCCAAAGCTCTGGTAGTGACACAAGGGTATCTTTAAGGTTTGGAGCCCTCCTTGCTATGATCCTGGGTCTGTCATCGATATGTGTTGCCAGTTTTCCGTCTGCTCGAAGTAGAAACCAATGTGTATTAAGGATTTTATACAAGTCAGACCACTGGTTATTATATCGAGTGATGACACGGACCTTATTGTCCCGTGATCTAATCTTGGGAACAAATAAGTCCTCACGTTTAGAATCCTTGGCCCTTTCAAATGCCTGGGATACAACTTTTTTGGGGTAACCTCTCTCATGTAGCCTTAGTGTTAGATCCTGTGCGGCCACTTTGAAGTCATCAAATTCACTACAACTACGTCGCAGACGTAAAAACTGACCCCTCGGTATACCTTTCTTTAAATGTGTCGGGTGAAAGCTCGCAAAATGTAGTAGATTATTAGTTGCAGTGCTTTTGCGGAACAAGGATGTCACAATTCTTGAATCCTGCAACTTAATTCGAAGATCCAAGAAGTCGACCTCAGACTCAGAAATTTTGTGTGTCAAAAAGATATTGAGCGGATTCTCATTGAGGTAACCAATAAAATGTTCACAATCCTGTCTGGAACCCTGCCAAAAAAAGATAATGTCATCAATAAAGCGATACCACCCCACCACATGATCCCTGAACTGGTCCAATGGGTACACCCGGGTGGCCTCCCACCAGCCTAGAAAAAGGTTGGCATAGGAAGGTGCACACCAGAAATCTGCCTATAAAAGGTACGGTCGAAAACAAAATAGTTGTGTGTGAGCACAAATTCTAATAAGCTCACCAGGAACATGTGGTGGGCTGCGTCGCCAGAGGTGGAACCGGACAGGAAAAACTTGACAGCATCAAGTCCATCGCCATGAGCAATGTTTGAGTATAGTGACTCAACGTCACATGTGACCATCAAGGTACCAGGCGGTAGAGCAAAATCGCTCAATTCTTGTATCAGGTGCATGGAATCCCGAATATACGACCTGAGGCCCAGCACGAATGACTGTAGAAAAAAATCCAAGTAAATGCATGCTTGTTCACAAAGGCCTCCAATACCAGCCACAATAGGGCGGCCTGGTGGGGTCTCTAGATGTTTATGTACCTTAGGCAACATATAGAACGTTGGGGTAATCGGACAGCTTACCTCCAAGAACTGGAGTTCCCGCTTAGTGATGATCCTAATTTCAAACGCTCTCTTCAGGAGTTGGTCTAATTTTTTCTTAAATGTTATAGTCGGATCTGCTGGGATAGGGGTATAAAAGGCTTTGTTACCCAGTTGTCGTTTGGCTTCGGCCATATACATTCCCATATCCCACAGGACGACATTCCCACCTTTATCAGCTTCCTTTATAACAAAGGATTTATTCTGTTGGAGTTGCCGAATAATGTTGGACCCGGTCACAGCCATGTTTCTTCCTTTAATGGTATTCCTCTGTAACTTGCAGACTTCTTGTAGGACTGCTTGAAAAAATAGATGTATATTCGGGAACATACTAAGAGAGGGCGTGATGGTGGAGGGTTTGGTCAAACTAAAAAATCTCCTACCTGAATCACTCTCGCTCTCCCTGAGTAGGTCCATTAAATCCAGAAAGACGCCACGTTCATCCTCCGCAAGTTCTTTCACTAATGTCGGTTGAGCATAAAGTAGTTTGAAGCAAAGTTGCCTACAAAATAAATAGATGTCCTTAATAAACTCAAATTTATCAAGTGTACTCATAGGAGAAAATGATAGTCCTTTTTCCAAGATCAGTCTCTCTTTTTCTGACAATATATAGGAAGATAAATTTATAACCTGTAGTGACCCAGTATCCTGGGAGTGTCCGGCTCCTACATCCATTTCCTGTGGGGTTGTATGTAATTGTTGCCCCTGCGCAACTGGGGTCCTCGTTTTTTGGGGTTTACGTAATCCCCTCCAAGTTCGCTGTCTTCGCTGTTTTCGGATAAAAAATCAATGTCACTATTAACATTAGTGGCAGTCTGTTTCCTAGCGATGTCCTTTGGGTGATTACCCTTAGAGGGTGCCCGTGTGTTACCACTGTGCTTCCACCTAAAGGCCTGCTTTCTCTCATAATCACCCTTATCCCGCTGAAATTTAGATTTCTTGCCCTACATGATATCCTTATCAAATTGTTCCAAAATGTCCTTCAATTTAGCCTGAAATACATCAACCTTTTCTTTATCATGCTGTTCAAGTTTAGCTTCTAACTCAATGAGTCTGAGTTTGGTCCTCTGTAAGAGTTCCCTATCGTGTGTAATGAGCATATCAATAAGAATCTTAGAGCACTGCAAAAGTCCCTGCTCCCAGGTTTCCTTGAAATCAGCAGTAACCTCCCAGGCCGAAAATTTTTGGACCCGCAAGCCCCTGGGGATGATGGAGCACTTAAGATATTCCTCAAGGCTTTTGATGTTCCACCAAACCCTGGTGTATAGCTTGTGGTTATCTGTGATCTTAGACGTTAGTGACCTGAAGTCACCCCCCGTATCCCCAACAACCTCCTCATGACTCTAAATACGAAGTCATAATGTAATGCTGCAGCAGTACCACAGGCAAAGGGTGCCACAACCCCAGAAAAGTGCAGGGAGAGAGTATCCCTGACACTAAAACAATAAATACAAAACTACACAATGAGGGGCACACCAAAAAAATATATATATGTAATAAAAGGAGTGCAGACCTGGTATCATGAAACAACCATGAAAAGCAACAAAGAAAGAAATACCACACTTCAGTCGCACATCCAAAAATAGAGCATAATTTTATTCAAACAGACAATTAAACAGATTTAAAAACATGGATGGACAAGGCAAACCCCACACATGGGAGAATAATTAAAGTGCCATAGTGCATAAATGACCATATCAAATGACAATAAAATGTCAAAAAATCCTAGGAAATATACTTATCATGAAGCACAGTAGTAACACATAGAATAGCACAAACCCATCAGGGAGGGGAGCCCAGCAATCCTAACGCGTATCGCCAGTACAAATGCTGGCTTCCTCAGAGATCCATGTTGATACAAATAACTGTTAAAACCTTTATAGTTCAAGTAATTGAGACATAATCATATGAACCTGTGGTAGAGACTAATTAAGTAGCGGTAGTCTGTAGAGGGGGAAAGAGGAGGACGGTAGCAAGGTGTATGAGTTACCTGGGTCCTCCCCGGTGCATGGTCGCGCGCAGCTCGAATGCCGGAACAAGTCGGCGTGTTGGAAAGATCACTGCGCATGCGCAAGATGGCGACCAGACCGGAACTTGATGCCGTGATGCGTTCCAAAAACCGGAAACGCAGCACGGCATTAACGTCACAGCTGGCCTCCCGTCCGCGTCAAGGCAGCCACAGGATCGCGAATAGACAGGCAGCGCAAACAAGCGCAATGCGGTGCATGCGACGATTTATAACTTAAATATATACCTTATATAGTTGGATCAGTGCAATATTCAAAGAATGTAGATAAATAAATAAATAAATGAAATATATATGGGGGACGAGTCAAGAGATCTTACAAAGTGTGTTTAGGAAACATTATCATTATAATATGCATTAACATAATTATACAACTGATATAGCTATATGCCCACAGAAGATAAATAATAAATCAGTGAATACATGGGAATAGTGTACATACAACATAAGTACTCCAAGATCACGCCACAATTATTTTAACATAATATAGGCAAATCCCTCAAGTCATGATTAATGCCACAAAGGTAATACAATGAATACATACTTAAAAAAAATAAAATAAAATAAAGTATAATAACAAAATTGTGCATCTAGTATAAATATGGTCCCACAGAAGATATAAATAATAAATCAGTGATTACATACAGATAGTAATATTGTGCAATATCAATGTTATGGATTCCGGAATCACAACGCGGTCATTTTAACATAATATATTATAGACCAGTCCCTCAAGCCATGATTAAGTACCACAAAAAATAGTACAATAAATACATAAATAAATAGATAAAAAATAACAAATTCATTAGGTATCATAAAAATATCAAAAAAGTTATGTATACAAAAACCATCACATGACCACAACCCCTGTCTCCCTAAGTATGTATATAATATAGATTTGATACTCCAATTGATAATATCAATGCCATCAGGGTGATAACGAACCCAGTGGCTGCAGACCATGCACCGGAGAGGGTGGGACCAGCAAGGCAAGCGCAAAGTTGTACGAAGAGCATATAAATTACTCATATATAAAATAAAATAATGAACAGGCAGACAGTACACATCATATAATGAAGGTTATTATTAATAATACCAAGCCATGTCAGGTAGTACGCAGAGTGTAGAAAGCAAAAGAGAAAGGAAAAATAATAATGAATAAGTATTATGAGTTTAGAATAATAATGAGTGCATGGATAAAAGTGCAATGGGCATCCAGGTGGAACACATAACAAACGTAAGTTTGTGTGTGTCCAACTGGACACCATGGAAATGTGCATGGTGCTTTTATGGGTATGCCCCTGTAGGTGTCAGGAACAAGGAGAGACGGGAACCGTCCCCCATAGCCGGACAGCCACAGAGAGAGTCCACAAAAGGTGAAAGAAGATGAACACGATCCATAAGTCCTCTGTTCCCGTGTTTCAGTGTCGTCCAACCTCCTTGGACCTAAAAGGGGAAGGAATGAAAGTGAATGAAGTGAGCGTGATACTATACCCAATCAACTGTAATTTTTTCTTAGTCGCTGGTGACAGCAGCGCCATTACCTGTGGTACCTCTCCTGTATAACGTTTCCGCATCCCAAATATCAGTGACATTGACTGTAATTTTTTATTAGCCGCTGGTGACTAGAAATGAGCGGCAGGGGCAATATTCGAAAATTTGCAATATTTTGCAAATATTTGGTAGAATATTCGTCATATATTCGTGAATTCAAGATTATTTTCTTGATCGCGAAAAATCGTCAATGTAATATTCGCGTAATGCGCGTGAAATACAGGCGTGGGTCACTATAGCTACATTTTTCAAGCTGCTAGAAGTTTCCTGAGACTGGAGAAAATGGTTGGCACGGCAGAACATTTCAATAGCTTTATATGCAGATAGAGTGCTCCAATATATTTGCGATTGCAAAATCGGCATTAATGATGCGAATATTTTGGCGCAATACGTGCAACTTCACATTTTAACAGGTCTGACTACTTATTAGTGATTGGTGCACTAAGTATTGTTGTGAACTTGTGACATCACAGCACTATGTACAGTACAGAACAAAAGTTTGGACATACCTTCTCATTCAAAGAGTTTTCTTTATTTTCATCACTATGAAGGCATCAAAACTATGAATTAACACATGTGGAATTATATACATAACAAACAAGTGTGAAACAACTAAAAATATATGACATATTCTAGGTTCTTCTAAGTAGCCACCTTTTGCTTTGATTACTGCTTTGCACACTCTTGGCATTCTCTTGATGAGCTTCAAGAGGTAGTCCCCTGAAATGGTTTTCACTTCACAGGTGTGCCCTGTCAGGTTTAATAAGTGTGATTTCTTGCCTTATAAATGGGGTTGGGACCATCAGTTGCGTTGAGGAGAAGTCAGGTGGATACACAGCTGATAGTCCTACTGAATAGACTGTTAGAATTTGTATTATTGCAAGAAAAAAGCAGCTAAGTAAAGAAAAACTAGTGGCCATCATTACTTTAAGAAATGAAAGTCAGTCAGTCAGCCGAAAAATTGGGAAAACTTTGAAAGTAAGGGCTATTTGACCATGAAGGAGAGTGATGGGGTGCTGCGCCAGATGACCTGGCCTCCACAGTCACCGGACCTGAACCCAATCAAGATGGTTTGGGGTGAGCTGGACCGCAGAGTGAAGGCAAAAGGGCCAACAAGTGCTAAGCATCTCTGGGAACTCCTTCAAGACTGTTGGAAGACCATTTCAGGGGACTACCTCTTGAAGCTCATCAAGTGTCACGGCCTATGGTGTGTTTTGTGACACTTTCCTTCACTTGGTTGCCCATGGCAATGTGTGGTGTTGTGTGCATGTGGTGGCAGTGTCTCAGCCCTATGGCTGATCCCCAGGACATGGTTGCCACGCATGCCGTTGCCCGCGGCAACAGGTGAAGTGTGTGTTTATGTGTGTACTTCCCCTTTAAGTGGCCGTCTTCCCTTGCCTTGTGTTGGAAGGGTTAACTCCCTTCTGTGTGTTTGAGCACCGGGTGTGTCTGAGTGCGGGTGTGGCTACTTTGGGCTATAAAGCCTCTGCTGTTTTCAGTTAGCTGAGGGGTTCTTCAGCCATGGTTGCTGGAGACATCCTCCTGTTATACCATCTGCCAGTGGGGGCCACCCTTGTCAGAGGTTTATGTATGGTGTTTAGAAGATGTTTGTTTGGTCTTTATTTATTGCAGAATATGGTTTCCTGGGTTCCCGTGTGATGTCTGTGTGTGCGGTGTCCTTTGTGTTGTTTGTGGACAGCAGCACTTGCACGTGGGTTCCAGGTTGTGTGTCTGTGGCAGGTAAGTGTGGTACTAGTCTCACTTACCTGCCATTGCCATATGTCTGTTTATGTTTCCCCTTTCTTTGTAGCTTGGCCACTTTAGACTCCTGTTCCTCCGTGTCCAGGAGGAACGGGCTGTCTACCCAGCTCCTAGTACAGGGATCGACGGAGGGTCAGAAGGGATCCAAGGTTCCTGAGCATGAGCCCTCCTACCTTCAAGGGCGGCTCATGCAACTAGGAGTCAGGGTCAGATTAGGGAGGCTCTAGGAGGTGACCTGCTCCCTAATTCTGTGGTACTGGTCAAGTAGCGACCTTACATCTCCTGATACCGCACGGCTGAGGGTTTTCCCCATCCTCAGCTGTGACATCAAGAGAATGCCAAGAGTGTGCAAAGCAGTAATCAAAGCAAAAGATGGCTACTTTGAAGAACCTAGAATATGACATATTTTCAGTTGTTTCACACTTGTTTGTTATGTATATAATTCCACATGTGTTAATTCATAGTTTTGATGCCTTCAGAGTCATGAAAATAAAGAAAACTCTTTGAATGAGAAGGTGTGTCCAAACTTTTGGTCTGTACTGTATGTAGCATGTATGTATGGACAGCAGAATCAGCTACACTATATCACTATCTAACCTACACTGACTATCTCCCACTAAGGCTACATGCACACGACCGTATATGTTTTGCGGTCCGCAAATTGACTTTCCTTATGGCATCCTTTTTTTTTTTTGCGGATCTGTTTTTTTTGCGGATCCATTGTAATAATGCCTATCCTTGTCCGCAAACTAGAAAAAAATAGGACATGCACTATTTTTTTTGCGGAGCAACGGAACGGACATACTGATGCGGACAGCACACGGTGTCCGTGTTTTTTGCGGACCCATTGAAATGAATGGGTCCGCATGCTATCCGCAAAAAAAACGGATCGGACACGGAAACAAAATACGGTCGTGTGCATGAGGCCTAACTCTCTGTATTATATATATAAGCTAACTAACTAACTAACTAACTATCTAATGTAATGACACAGTAAAGCATAGAGCACAGCAATAACACTGCTGTCTCTCTCAGATCAGCAAAATACTGCATACAAGGGCTGCTGGGGAGGTTCTTATATAGTAAGGGGTAGGCAACTTACCTATTGGTTGCTAGGGATGTTGCTAAGCTCAGACAAATACATTGCAGCCTTCTCATTTGCCCACAAGCAAGAAGGGAGGCTACTGATAAAAAAGAATACTAGAATATTCTAAATATATTCTAATATTTTAAATATTAGCGAATTCTTGAAGTGCTGATATTCGCAATTAATATACGCTATTTGAATATTCGTGCCCAACACTACTGGTGACAGCAGCGACATTACCTGCGCTACATCTTCTGTATAACGTTAGCCGCTGGTGACAGCAGCGACATTACCTGCGCTACGTCTTTTGTATAACGTTAGCCGCTGGTAACAGCAGCGACATTACCTGCACTACATCTCCTTTATAACGTTTGCGCATTCCGAATAGCTGTGAGATTCCCAGTAATTTTTTATTAGCCGCTGGTGACAGCAGCGACATTACCTGCACTACATCTCCTGTATAACATTTGCACATCCTAAGTATCAGTGACATTCAGTTTAATTTATTTGCGCATACACTTGCGCTACTGTACGTGTGATATACCTGCAAGCATATATACCATTTAATATGCAAAAGGCGAGCAGTAAGGGACGGGGAAGTGGACGTGCTGCTGATGGTGCACACAGAGGCCGTGGCCCTGGGCGCGGTGAAACTGTGCCTGCTGCCAGAGCACAAGAAACACACTCATTCACGATACCTAGCTTCATGTTCCAGTTTGCAGGGGCAGCACAGGACACCACTCTCGAAGTCAGACCAGTGCGACCAGGTGGTCGGTTGGATTGCAGCAGATAATGCTTCCAGTCGGTTAAGCACCACCCTGTCTTCCACAAAGTCCAGTCTCAGTAGCCAAGAGTCTGGTCAACAGAATCCTCACCCTGATCCTCCTTCCTCCCACCATGGAGAGTCTTGCCAAACAAGTGATCCCACACTCGGATATTCCGAGGAGCTCTTTTCATCGCCATTCCTTGATTTTGGCCTCTCGCCAAGCCCGCTTGAAGAGGGACATGAGGAGATTGTGTGCCCTGATGCCCAAACTCTTGAGCACCCACAGTTACAAGAAGATGATGGTGGGGAACGGCAATTAGTGTTTCACGAGGTGGATGAAGTTGATGAGACACAGTTGCCAATAAGTCAACGGCAATTAGTGTCTCAAGAGGTTGATGATGAGGATGAGACACAGTTGTCAATAAGTGAGGTTGCTGTTAGGTCAAAAAGTCAGGAGGATGACCAGAGTGAGGAAGTGGAAGAGGAGGTGGTGGACGATAAAATCACTGACCCAACCTGGGATGGTGGCAAGCTGAGCGAGGACAGCAGTACAGAGGGGGAGGGATCCGCGGCACCGCAACAGGCTGGAAGAGGCAGTGGGGTGGCAAAAGGGAGAAGGCGGGCCAAACCAAACAGACCCGCATCTGTTCCCCGGGGCACCCCCTTGCAGCAATCTCCCTTGCCAAGGGGTAGGTGTTCCGCAGTCTGGCGCTTTTTTGAGGAAAGTGCAGACGATAAAAGAATTGTCATTTGCAACCTGTGCCATACCAAAATGAGCAGAAGTTGTGAACACTAGCAACCTCACCACCACCAGCATGATCCACCACATGACATCAAAGCACCCTAATAGGTGGGCTGAATACCTGGGTCCACAATCAGTGTCTGCGGGTCACACCACTGCCTCCTCTTCCTCTGTGTTACATGCTGGCCAATCCCCTGTCCAAGATGCAGGCCCGGATGCCTCCTGCCCTGCACCTGGACCTTCGCAAGCACCATCAACTAGCACATCCACTTCTGTGTCCCAGTGCAGCCTGTACCCCAGGCCTTTGAACGAAAGCGCAAATACCCAGCAACCCACCCACAGACCATAGCACTAAATGCGCACCTTTCCAAATTGCTGGCCCTGGAAATGTTGCCATTTAGGCTTGTGGACACTGAGGCTTTCCGCTGCCTGATGGCGGCGGCCGTCCCTCGTTACTCAGTCCCCAGCCCCCACTATTTTGCCAGGGCCAGGGACGCTACATTTTTCTGACGGCACACTGGGTGAAAGTTGTGGAGGCCGGGAGTGAGTCGTACCCTGGGATGGCACAGGTGCTACCAACACCAAGGATTGCGGGTCCTACTTCCATCAGGATTTCCGCCACCACCTACATTATTGGCTGAAACCCCCCCTTCTCCTCCTCCGCCTCTGAATTCTCATCTTGCAGCACCAGTCAGCCATCAGTCAGTAGCTGGAAGCAGTGTAGCACTGCAGTGGGAAAGCAGCAACAGGCCGTGCTGAAACTAATTTGCTTAGGTGACAAACAACACACTGCTGCAATGCTGTGGCAGGGTATAAGGGACCAGACTCAGCTGTGGCTCTCGCCACTCAACCTACAACCAGGCATGGTTGTGTCTGATAATGGCCATAACTTGGTGGCGGCTTTGGAGCTCAGCAAGCTCACACACATACCATGCCTAGCCCACGTGTTCAACTTAGTGGTTCAGTGGTTTATCAAAACTTACCCCAATTTGCCTGAGCTATTGGTGAAGGTGTGCCGCATGTGTGCCCATTTCTGAAAGTCATCTACAGCTGCTACCGGTCTGGCAACGCTGCAGCAGCGCTTGCAATTGCCAGCTCACCGGCTGTTGTGCGACGTGAGCATGCGCTGGAACTTCACATTCCACATGTTGGCAGGCTTTGTGAGCAGCAGAGGGCAGTAGTGGAATACCCGCTGCAACATGGTCATTGCCTTTCCAGTCAGCTTCCGCTCTTCACAAGCGACAAGTGGGCATGGATGTTTGACCTCTGTGAGGTTTTACGCAACTTTGAGGAATCAACACAGATGGTGAGCGGTGATATCGCTATTATCAGCATAACCATCCCACTTCTGTGTCTACTGAAATGCTCGCTGCTCACAATGAAGGTGAATGCTTTGTTTGTGGAAGAGGTGGAAATGGGGGAAGACAGTACACAGGGTGATAGCCAGACCACCCTCCGTTCGTCTTCTAAGCGCGAATTGGATGATGATGATGATGAGGAGGAGCAGGGGACGGTTGCCTCAGATTCAGAGGGTAGTACCCACAGCAGGTTTATTCCATCTGTTCAGCATGGATGAGCCGAAGAGGAGGAAGAGGATGAGGAGATTGAGAGTCATCCTCCTGATGAGGACAGCGAAGTCTTGTCTGTTGAGAATCTGGAACACATGGCTGACTTTATGTTATGCTGCCTTACCCGTGACCCTCGAGTTATACGCATTTTGGCCAACACTGATTACTGGTTGTTCACCCTTCTCGACCCCCGCTACGAAGAAAACCTCTCATCTTTCATTCCTGTGGTGGAGAGGATTAGCAAAATGGTGCAATACCAGAAGGTCCTTGTGGAAAAATTGCTCCAAAAATTTCCAGCTGACAATGCTGGCAGCAGAGTACGTAATTCCTTGGGCAACCGAGGAGGGGAACACACAGCAGTTCCAACAGAGGCAAGGCAACACTCTCTAAGGCCTGGGACAGTTTCCTGACACCCCGCCAGCAACCTCACCCTGATGCGCGGCCTAGTGTCACAAGGAGAGAAAAGTTTTGGAAGATGGTGAAGGAGTACGTAGCAGACCGTGTCAGCGTCCTCAATGATCCCTCTGTGCCTTACAACTATTGGGTGTCCAAGCTGGACACGTGGCATGAACTGGTCCTCTACGCCTTGGAGGTGCCCTTAACGGAGGCTGCCAAAGAGAAAACTTCCTTCATCACGCCGGAGGGGCTGTATCAATATAAGGTCTTACATTTTGGTCTGCATGGAGCCTCCGCCACTTTCCAGTGACTAATGGACATTGTGCTTCGTCCACATCGTTGGTACGCTTCGGCTTACCTGGACGATATTGTCATCGACAGTACCGACTGGGAAAGTCACCTACCCAAAGTGCAGGCTGTAGTGGACTCCTATCGGAAAATTGGCCTAACCGCTGGGCCGCTAACCCCAAAAAATGTGCAATAGGGTTAGAAGAAACTAAGTACCTGGGGTATGTCATTGGGAGCGGAGTCATCAAACCCCAAATAAACAAAATAGAGGCGATACAGAATTGGCCCCGACCTGTCACCACTAGGCAAATAAAGTCATTCCTGGGAATGGTGGGCTATTACATAAGATTTGTTCCCCACTTTGCTACTCTAGCCGCGCCCTTGACAGGGCTCTTGAAGGGACGAAAATCAGTGATGGTTCGCTGGGATGATCGGGTGGAAGAGGCTTTTGCCGCTTTGAAGTCGGCTCTGTGAGGGTCACCGGTTTTGGTGACGCCCGACTTCAAGAGGGAGTTAGTGGTACAAACGGATGCCTCCGAAGTAGGCCTCGGTGCTGTACTGTCTCAGAAAGTCAACGGGGAGGAACATTCCGTTGTCTTCCTAAGCCACAAGCTCACCCCAGCCGAAACCAGGTACAGTATAGTGGAGAGAGAGTGCCTGGCTATCAAGTGGGCACTCAAGTCTCTCCGCTACTATTTGTTGGGGAGAAAGTTCCGCCTTGTGACCGACCACTCCCCTCTCAAGTGGATGAGCCAGGCCAAAGACAGGAATGCCCGGGTCACCAGATGGTTTTTGTCTCTGCAGAACTTTAAGTTCTTGGTAGAACACAGAGCAGGCCGGTTGCAGGGAAACACGGATGCCCTGTCCCGGGTGCATTGTCTGGCGTGTGTCCACCCCCTCAGGGTTTAACAAAAGAAGAGGGTATGTGACACAGTGAGGGGTTGTGTCTGGCAAGGCAGGTATTTTCCTCCCAGCATGTGCGGCTGGGCTGGTTTCCAGCCAGGTGAGGTCAAATACCAGACCGGAGTTCAAGCACCTGCCTGTCCTTAAATAGGCAGCTGAGCTCAGCAGAGATGTATCTGCTTTTGGGATCTGAGGCTTTGTGCCGTGCTGGAGGGCTGAGAGCCGAATGCTGGGGAAACAGGCCCCCTAAAGCCTGCTGTGGACTACTGGAGGCAGAACTGCCAGCAAGGTGACTTGTGTTATATGAACTTTCCATTGTGTGTGAATTAACACCAAGACTGCAAAGTTACATGCTGTTTTGTGCAATTGCCTCAAGTGTGAATAAACACTGACGTTTTGAGTTAATAACTTGTATTTTGCCTCTGTACTGCGTCCGCTTACCCTATCTACCAGAGCAAAATCCCATAATATATATATCTATATATACTAGCAGAAGGACCTGGGTATATTTAATCTATTTCATTTAATGTTTCTGTGTATAGTTAAAAGATATCGACAGTATCCCCCATAACAGTGACCTCTACAGTACTCTGCCCCCTTAACAGTTAACTCCACAGCCCCTCACCCCTTAACACTGACCCCCCCCACAGTACCCCGCTTCCTTAAAATGGGACCTCCACAGCAGCCCATCCCCTTAACTTTGACAGCCCGACCCTTTAACAGTGAGTTTCACAGCACCCCACTGCCTTGACATTGACCTCCTCAGGGGCCCGCCCCCTTAACAGTGTCCTATACAGCACCCCACCCTTTAACACTGACCTCCATAGGGGACCGTCCCCTTATCTGTGATCTCCACTGTTCCCTGCCCCCTTAACAGAGACCTCCACAGCACCCATCCCTTTAACAGTGACCGTCACAGTACCCCGTTCCCTTAACAATGACCTCCAAAGTACCCTTCACCCTTAACAGTGACCTCACAGTACCCTGCTGACTTAACAGTGACCTCCACAGCAGCTACCCCTTTAATAGTGGCCCCTGCCCCCTTTAATAGTGACCTCCACAGTGCCCACCCCTTTAACAGTGACCTGCACAGCAGATGCCCATTTAATAATGGCCCCTGCCACCTTAACAGTGACCTCCACAGCAGCTGCCCCTTTAATAGTGACCCCTGCCCCCTTAACAGTGACCTCCACAGCACCCTGGCCCTTTAATGCTAGGGCTACATGTGTCGCACGATATTTTGTCGCACCAATGTCGCGCAACAATTTTTATAATGATAGGTTATGGTGTCGAACAGCGACATGCTGCGACTCCGACACAACAGTCGCAAAAAATCCATCCAAGATGGATTTTTCTGTGACTGTCGCTTCATAGTTGCAGCATGTCGGATGTCGCAGTGCAACACCATAGACTATATAAAAATTGTTGTCATCATGTAGCCCTAGCCTAAAAGCTGACCTACAGCAGTAAAGAAAAATGGCTGGGTTGTTAAGGAAACCTGGAGTAAAACTTTGTGTATGTGGAGACTAAGGGCCTGCCAGCTTCTATTGGCTGATAAGGGACATGTGACCGTGTGTATGGCAGTTGGGTATGAAGAGAAATACTTTCAGGCATCTATTGGCTAATGCAGGTCATTTTTGGGGAATATCTCAGGAACGGTATGTCCTAGAGAGCTGAGACCTGGTCTAAAACCTTTCCGGACACCTGATGTACCTGTGTGCCAAAGTTGGTGAAGATCGTTCCAGTCGTCCAGTCGCAGATAAAGAACAGACAAACAGAAACTCATTTTTATATACACTGCTCAAAAAAATAAAGGGAACACTTAAACAACACAATGTAACTCCAAGTCAATCACACTTCTGTGAAATCAAACTGTCCACTTAGGAAGCAACACTGAGTGACAAATCAATTTCACATGCTGTTGTGCAAATGGGATAGACAACAGGTGGAAATTATAGGCAATTAGCAAGACACCCCCAATAAAGGAGTGGTTCTGCAGGTGGTGACTACAGACCACTTCTCAGTTCCTATGCTTCCTGGCTGATGTTTTGGTCACTTTTGAATGCTGGCGGTGCTTTCACTCTAGTGGTAGCATGAGACGGAGTCTACAACCCACACAAGTGGCTCAGGTAGTGCAGCTTATCCAGGATGGCACATCAATGCAAGAAGGTTTGCTGTGTCTGTCAGCGTACTGTCCAGAGCATGGAGGCTACCAGGAGACAGGCCAGTACATCAGGAGACGTGGAGGAGGCCGTAGGAGGGCAACAACCCAGCAGCAGGATCGCTACCTACGCCTTTGTGCAAGGAGGAACAGGAGGAGCACTGCCAGAGCCCTGCAAAATGACCTCCAGCAGGCCACAAATGGGCATGTGTCTGCTCAAATGGTCAGAAACAGCCCAACACCGTGCAGGACGTTTGGCATTTGCCAGAGAACACCAAGATTGGCAAATTCGCCACTGGCGCCCTGTGCTCTTCACAGATGAAAGCAGGTTCACACTGAGCACATGTGACAGACGTGACAGAGTCTGGAGACACCGTGGAGAACGTTCTGCTGCCTGCAACATCCCTCAGCATGACCGGTTTGGCATTGGGTCAGTAATGGTGTGGGGTGGCATTTCTTTGGAGGGCCGCACAGCCCTCCATGTGCTCACCAGAGGTAGCCTGACTGCCATTAGGTACCGAGATGAGATCCTCAGATCCCTTGTGAGACCATATTCTGGTGCGGTTGGCCCTGGGTTCCTCCTAATGCAAGACAATGCTAGACCTCATGTGGCTGGAGTGTGTCAGCAGTTCCTGCAAGACGAAGGCATTGATGCTATGGACTGGCCCGCCCGTTCCCCAGACCTGAATCCAATTGAGCACATCTGGGACATCATGTCTCGCTCTATCCACCAACGTCACGTTGCACCACAGACTGTCCAGGAGTTGGCAGATGCTTTAGTCCAGGTCTGGGAGGAGATCCCTCAGGAGACCGTCCGTCACCTCATCAGGAGCATGCACAGGCGTTGTAGGGAGGTCATACAGGCACGTGGAGGCCACACATACTACTGAGACTCATTTTGACTTGTTTTAAGGACATTACATCAAAGTTGGATCAGCCTGTAGTGTGTTTTTCCACTTTAATTTTGAGTGTGACTCCAAATCCAGACCTCCATGGGTTTAAAAATTTGATTTCATTTTTTTATTTTTGTGTGATTTTGTTGTCAGCACATTCAACTATGTAAAGAACAAAGTATTTCAGAAGAATATTTAACTAATTCAGATCTAGGATGTGTTATTTTTGTGTTCCCTTTATTTTTTTGAGCAATGTATATACACTAGTAGAAGGACCCGGCTTCGCACGGGTATATTTCATCTATTTCATTTAATGTTTCTGTGTGTCGTTAAAACATATCAACAGTATCCCCCATAACAGTGACCTCTACAGCACCCCGCCCCTTTAACATTGAACTCCACAGTCCCCCACCCCTTTACACTGACCCCCCACACAGTGCCACGCCACTTTAAAATGGGACCTCCACAGCAGCCCATCCCCTTAACCTTGAACTTCACAGCAGCCCGCCCCTTTAAATGTGAGTTTCACAGCACCCTACTCCCTTGACAGCGACCTCCTCAGGGGCCTGCCCCCTTAACAACGACCTCCACAAAACCCTGCTGCCCTAACAGTGACTTCAAAGTACCGTGCTGCCTTAACAGTGACCTCCACAGCAGTTGCCCCTTTAATAGTGGGCCCTGCCCCCTTAACAGTGATCTCCACAGCACCCTGCCCCTTTAACAGTAAAATCCACAGTGCCTGCCTCTATAACATTGACATCCACAGCATCTGCACCTTTTACAGTGACCTCCACAGTGCCCGCCCCTTTAACAGTGACCTCCACAGTGTCCGCCCCTTTAACAGTGACCTCCACAGTGTCCGCCCCCTTTAACAGTGACCTCCACAGTGGCCTCCACAGTGCCCCCCTTTAACAGTGACCTCTAAAGTGTCTGCCCGTTTAAAAATGACCTCCACACAGCACCCTGCCCCTTTAACAGTAACATCCACAGTGCCTGCCTCTTTAACAGTGACCTCCACAGTGCCCGCCCCTTTAACAGGGACCTCGATAGTGCCTTCCCCTTTAACAGTGACCTCCACAGCCCCCGCCCCTTTAACAGTGACCTTCACAGCCCCCGCCCCTTTAACAGTGACCTCCACAGCGTCCGCCCCTTTAACAGTGACCTACAAAATGCCCGCCCCTTTAACAGTGACTTCCACAGTGCCCACCCCTTTAACAGTGACCCCCACAGTGCCCGTCCTTTTAACAGTGACCTCCACAGTGCCGGCCCCTTTAACAGTGACCTCCACAGCACCCGCCCCTTTAATAGTGACCTCCACAGCGCCCTGCCTATTTAATGCTAGGGCTACACAACGACATGTGTCGTGCGACATTTTGTCTCAACAATTTTTATAATGATAGGCTATGGTGTAGCACTGTGACATGCTGCGACAGCAACACAACAGTAGCAAAAAATCCATCCAAGATGGATGCATGTAGCAGCGTAGTTGTGCTCTATGTGTCGTGCGACTTATTGTCGTCCTGTGGCCCTAGCCTAAAGCTGACCTACAGCAGTGAAGAAAAATGGCTGGGTTGTTATGGAAACCTGGAGTAAAACTGTGTGTGTGTGGAGACTAAGGGCCTGCGAGCCTCTATTGGCTGATAATAGACATGTAACCGTGTGTATGTCAGTTGGGATTTGAAGAGAAAGACTTGCAGGCTTGTATTGGCTAATGCAGGTCATATTTTGGGAATATCTCAGAACGATACGTCCTAGAGAGCTGAGGCCCGGTCTAAAACCTTTCCGGACACCTGATGTACATGTGTACCAAATTTAGTGAAGATCGCTATAGTCGTCCAGTTGCACATAAAGAACAGACAGACAGACGTCGGGACAGACAGATAGACACTAATTTTTATAGTATAAGATATATATATATATATATATATATATTTGTGTATATATACACACACAAATGTGTTTATTGTAATTTATTTTGCTCCTTTTTATTTTGCTGTCCTGGTATAGAGAGATGCATAGTCAAGCGTGTAGCTTAGCTGGTAAGGTTTTTGCCTACTATACAGAAAGTCTTGGGTTCGAAAAGGGAAATAAAAGTTTTTAAATACACAGGGGTGTTCTCACGCACTATTATAATGCTGTAGACCCTAGTTATATGGGGGAATGACTTTTATTTTAACACCTTCCTGCCCTCAATTTAAAGTTTAAACATGGCGCCCGCTCAGAAGCTGAGTGGGCATCATATCCGCCAGATGCCTGCTGCTTTACACACACTCTGAGGCCTTCCACAGTGATGTTCCTGTGAAGGCCTGTCTGTGTCAGGGCTTCATAGGAACACAGTATACGTCTCCTATAGGCTGCAGTGGTAAATCATTGCAGTCTAAGGGAAAAGTGATCAGACGATTGCATGTTAAAGTCTCCTAGGGGGACTTAAAATAAAGTGAAAAAAGTTTTTTAAAACTATTTTAAAAAAATACATTTATAAATGTTCAAATCAGCCCCTTTCCCTGTAATAAAAAAAAAACTATTACAAAAAATAAATATCAAAGTCCATTAAGAAAAACGCTGGGTGTGTATAACGTCTAATAGACCCTTAAACGCACGAGACAAATAGCGACAATCAGTGGTGCTCTGTTCCGTGAGTTAGAATAAAAGGGAGCAGCACTCATCGTTAAATAAACTTTGGCAGCTTTATTGAAGATAAAAAAGGTCGGACACAGGCACTGCACGAAAATAAATATCATTGTCATTGTTTCACACAAAATACCCGTGCTATTAAAATGTAAATGTATTTATCCTGTATAGTATGTGCTGTAATAGAAATTGTTGCTTCATATACCAAAAAAATTTAATAAAAAGTGATCAAAAAGGCATATACATTTCAAAATGGTATCAATAAAATCTACAGATTGTCCCAAAAAAAAAAAAAAAAAAAGGCCTCCTTGTCTTGGCCACACCTTCTACCAGTTTGACTCTGCCTACAACATGGGGCCCCTTGTACATTTTTTTCTAGGGCCACTTTGAGTTAACAATCCACCCCTGCTGCCTCCAGATATATAAACTGCTGGGGCCTTTTGTGATGTTATGGTCCCTGGATATTGAGGAGCCCCTTTGTGACACATGCATTGTTCCATCTATGCAGAATTTTATGGGGGCTTCCATTTTGTTTTGCAGTTTGTTAGTTGGCAGACCTGCTTATGGACCACCACATTTTGCAGTCCTCAATAGGGAAACAACTTACAAAAGTGGGAAGAACAGACACAAGCAATGGTGATAGCTATTGTGTTACAGTGGTGGGTGTGGAACCACCACCTGTTTTGTGGTTAGCAAATTGCAGATCCGCAAAACACGGACAGTGGCTGGGTGCGTTCTGCATTTTGCAGAACGGAACGCCCAGGCCATAATAGTCCTATCCTTGTCCGTAATGCTGTAAAGAATAGGACATGTTCTATATTTTTGTGGATGGTACGGAACGGACATACAGATGTGGACAGCACATGATCTGCTGCCCACATCTTTTGTGGTCCCATTGAAGTGAATGGGTCAGCATCTGACCCTCAAAATATGCAGACAAAAAATAAGTTTGTGTGCATGAGCCCTAAGGGTGTTATCCTAGCAGTCCCCTGGTATTTAACCTTTAGAGGGGTATTCTGGTTGTATGAAGTTACCCCATATCCACAGGATATGATTATTAGATCAGTGGGGGTCGTACCACTGGGACTCCCACTGATCATGAGAACGGTAGCCCCGTACCCCCTGCACTCGGCTATCTCGGGAACTCCCATAGAAATGAATGGGGCAACCATGTGCTTGTGTGACTGGCCGCTCCGTTCATTTTAGATGGGCCACAGGGTGTATGTATTCGTGATCGTGGGGTCCCAGCAGTAGGAACCCCACCGATCTGATAGTTATCCCCTATCCTGTGGATAGGGGATAACTTGAATCCACCAGAAAAACCCTTTAATACTTTCTCTCATGTTATGATCCACTCCTGGATTTCCATGTTCAGTCTTTTTTAAATAGTTTTTTGAAGTTAAAGACAAGAGAGTATTCAAAAAGAAGACTCAATGGGGGTCATTTACAAAGACGTGCTTTTTATACAAATTTCGGATCCTCAAAACAAAGTGGCATCCGTGTGCGTTCCGCAATATGCGGAACGGCACGGACAGCCATTACTATAACTGCCTATTCTTGTCCGCAAAACGGACAAGAATAGGACAGGTTATATTTTTTGGGCGGACCACAGAACGGAGCAACAGATGTGGACAGCACACGGAGTGCTGTCCACATCTTTTGCAGCCCCATTGAAGTGAATGGGTCCGCATCCGAGCCGCAAAAGCTGCAGCTCGGATGCAGACCAAAACAATGGTTGTGTGCATGAGGCCTTAGTCATAAATTAGGCGCATCTCTGGCAGTCCGTGCACCTGGAGTAAAAACTACTCCAGCCCCTGGCTAGAGCAGTGTTTGCTTTTTTTTCCATGTCTAAGGCCGAATGCACATGGCCGTGAGCGGTCCGTGGTATCACGGCCTGGCATCCTGCTGTCCAGCAGGAGCGCACAACATCATTGGTTGCTATGACGCCGTGCGCTTCATGCCGCCGCTGCACTACACTAATACACTTGTGTGCATTCGGCCTAAATGATAGTAAATTTTCCAGAGCCGAAGTCCTGGCACCCGACACTCCCCAGTGGTGAGGACAGAGTAAATACACCTGTGTGACAAAATATTGTTGCATGGACGTTTAAAAAGTTGCAAAAAGGCATCTTGCGGAACAAGAATAGGACATGTTATATTTTTTTTCTGGGGCCACGGAACGGAGCAACGGATGCGGACAGCACGCGGAATGCTGTCCGCATCTTTTGCGGCCCCATTGAAGTGAATGGGTCCGCATTCGAGCCGCCAAAACGGCGGCTCGGATGCGGACCCAAACAACGGCCGTGTGCATGAGGCCTTAAAGGCTCATTCACACATCAGTGTTTTGATCAGTGATTGTGAGTAGGGATGAGCGAATCGACTTCGGATGCTTCATCCGAAGTCGATTTGCATAAAACCTTGTTTTAATACTGTACAGAGCGAGCGCTCCGTACAGTATTAGAATGTATTGGCTCTGATGACCCGAAGTTAATACTTCGCAAAGTCTCCCGAGTTCGGTACCAAGGTTTTTTATAGTAGAAATTAATTTCTGAAATTATTACACAAAGTCTCGCAAAACTTTGCAAAGCAATAACTTCGGCTCATCGGAGCCAATACATTCTAATATTGTATGGAGCACTCGATCTGTACAGTATTAACACAAAGATTTATGCAAATCGACTTCGGATGCTTCATCCGAAGTCGATTCGCTCATCTCTAAGGGTCCATTCACATGCCTGTAGCGTGTTTTGCGGATCCGCAAAATCCGGAGACCGATAATGTGCGTTCCGCATTTTGCGGACCGCACATCGCCGGCACTAATAAAATATGCCTATTCTTGTCCGCAATTGCGGACAAGAATAGGACATGTTCTATTTTTTTAGGGAACTAAATTGCGGACCCGGAAGTGCGGGTCCGCAATTCCGTATCCGGGCCGCACAACGTGCGGCCCCATAGAAATGAATGGGTCCGCAATTCCGTTCCGCAAAATGCGGAACGAAATTGCAGACGTGTGAATGGGGCCTAACTGATCTGTGTTTAGACCCGCACACAATTTTGGTTCAAAATCACTGAGGAAAATCACTGAATGAACACTGATGTGTGAATGAGGGTTAGGTGCCTTGAAAGTATCATGTGTTGTCTATCAAGTAATTAAACCCAAGTTTTCCTGGTCAGATAAGCAATGCAAGCAGTCAGTGACAGCTTCCTTGTGTAACCTAGTCATATGGTGCAGGCTGTGCTGGATTCACGTATGTGCTCATTGCCTTTGCTAATGCCCTAATATAGTATTAGCAGTATTATTTTCAGGTAAGTGGCAATCCCATAAATACCCATGCATGAATTTCAAGTTTTTACCTACAGTTGCTTTGGATATCCAATTTTTTTTTTGGTGTAGAAAAGTTGCGCATTTGTTACAAGTGCCGTTTTGTGAGAAAACTTGTGACTTTTTTTAGTTTTCTCGCCACCTTCTAAAAACGGGATGGGGTGGACTGCAGAGCTCATTTGACGCTCTGGGCTGGAATCCATTTCTGTTCTGGTGCACGGACAGCAGATGTGACCTTTATTAATAGCGGTGTGAGTTAAGTTGGTAGGATCTTGTGCCCGCGGGGTTTTTACTGGTGTAAATGATCCCCCAATGTTTAAAATTTGGCTGTTGTTAAGCTTCACAATTTGCAGGGTTTTTCTCCCAATATACAGCTGAATGCACACGGCCGTGAGCGGTCTGTGATAACACGGCCTGGATTCCTGCTGACAGCAGGAGCGCACGGCGTCATTGGTTGCTATGACGCCGAGCGCTTCATGCCGCCGCTGCACTACAGTAATACACTTGTATAGATCATACCCATACCAGTGTATTACTGTAGTGCAGCGGCGGCATGAAGCGCACGGCGTCATAGCAACCAATGACGCCGTGCGCTCCTGCTCTCAGCAGGAATCCAGGCTGGGTTACCACGGAGCGCTCACGGCCGTGTGCATTCGGCTTACCTATTATTGGATTGCACTGGGGGACATTTATCAGTAATGGCTGTAGTGATATTTTCAGCACCACTGAGGAAGAAACTGTTCCAGGTTTCGAAACCCGTCTGGTGAACGCTTCCTCGCGATATCCACATATACATTAAAAAAAAAAAAACGGAAAATATCACCACAGAGTTTCAAGCATACTACTCATAACGACGGATTATCTCCAATAAGTATCAAAGGTCCATCAGCGCTACAATTGTGAGAGTGGCGCAGGACGGAGCAGCGACACCTGCGGGTGTGAATACCAGGAACTGAAAGCCGCACCATACGTATGTATACATCGAGATACCGCTGCATTCAAGGTGCGGTAAGAGCCGGATACCTTTTTAGATATAAATAGGAGACATTGTATCTAAATTTCAACTCGAAAAACTATTGGAGATTGTTTGCAGTAATACGTGGATTATCATACTACTACAAGTAACAAGCGTCTTCTCCGGGGCTACTAATCATACCGACATCGCTAAGGAACTTTCTTCTATTCCAATTCACCAGTGCGTGAGCTCCGCACTGCAATAAGGCAGAGGGACCGAGACCGGGTGTGAACACACAGCTATGTATAATATGGTTTGATGGTTTTATTTAGACATTTTAATAGTATAAGTTTTTCAAACTTTTTTTTTTTTTTTTTTTTTGTGGCAATATATATGGAATACTAATGTAATAAAGTGTTTTACTTTATCTTAAGCCGGTCATTTAGTACATACTAGATAGATATATTATATACACACACACGGTGGATTAGCAGACCGAGCTATACTTCGGTGAGCACTCCATTTCACTTATTATCTATTTTAATACTTGCCTATCACTTTTTCCACCACAATCTGGTTTTTCTGCTCATAAATGCGACTTTTTGCACAAAACACCACCGCATAAGCTGGCTTGTCTGACACAATTTGAGCCGTTTCTGCCAAGAGGATGATAAATGAGGCGTAATATGCTTCCATTTGATAGCCCCGCCCACTTTGACATAACTAATTTCTGGTGCAAATCAAAACACCATTACTTTTGGCGCAGTTTATGCCGTAATTCTGACGCAGCATGCTTAGTAAACGTCCCCCACTGTCTGTTTTGGTTAGGGCACTGTCACATGTTCAGTTTTTGTTTTTTTTGTGGATTGAAAAAAAGAGATGTTGCGTCTGTCCGTTATATGCTCTCTTCTTTTATGTTCCACACCTCATTTTAAAAACTGCATAAAAAAAAAAAAAAACGATTCAAAGCCTGCATGCATTGCAGCTCCCTAAGGATGCCACCTCATGTCGCAGCTGGGCAGTGCATTTTGGGTGTGCCAAAAAGCATACGGTTTTTGCAAAAACATCAGCGTTCGTGGCCCTTTGTCTTCAGAAGACACCTGGGTGTACCTTACAGAGGCTCCCGGCCCCCTCTTGTCACTACCTCAGTCCCTGACTATGGACACGGTCCATTACTTGCTACACACAGACATCTTTAGGCCTCTTTCACACGAATGATACGGATTGGCTCAGGGTTCGTTCAGGGAAACTCGCACCATTTTGAAAGCTCATGTACATAGATCGATTTGAAATGAATGGGTCAGGATTCAGTGCGGGTGCTATGCGTTCACGTCACGCATTGCACCTGCACGGAAAACTGACTCGTGTGAAAGAGGCCTTATGGCTCAGTAAAACACTGAAGACAGTGGGGCACATTCATCAACCTCGCCTGTTTTTAGCCATAAAATTAGACGGGTGTATTTGCTTTGTCATTTTAGTGATCACAGTAGGTGTATTTATATTAGTTTGACCTCTGGTTGTTTTGCAGTATGACAGGTTCATATTCACTTAGGCTACTTTCACACTAGCGTTTTAGTTTTCCCGTATTGAGATCCGTCATAGGGGCTCAATACCAGATAAAAAATGCTTCCGTTTTGTCCCCATACATTGTCAATGGGGACAAAACCGAACAGAATGGAATGCTCCAAAATGCAATCCGTTCCGTTTAGTTGTGTTCTCATAACGGAGAGCAAACAACCGCAACATGATGCGGTTTGCTTTCCATCCTGGGATGCGGCGCAAGACTGATCCGGCATGAACCCCAATGCAAGTCAATAGGGACGGATCCGTTTTCTCTGCCTCAATAGAAAACTGATCCGTCCTCTATTGACTTTCAATGGAGTTCATGACGGATCCGTCTTGGCAATGTTAAAGATAATACAACTGGATCCGTTCATAACGAATGCAGATGGTTTTATTATCGGTAACTAAGCGTTTTTGCTGAACCCTGCCGGATCCAGTAAAAACGCTAGTCTGAAAGTAGCCTTAGTGGTCTAATTTATTTGCGCATGAAAAAGTCACATCTGTGCAGAGAAAAGTCGCATTTCCATGCAAAAAAGTTGCACTTCACCAATGAAAACGGACGAAGAAAAGACTGTTTTTGTGACAAATTCAGGTGCAAAAAAAAATAGGTGCACCTACATAAATAGGTTGGGTGTTGTGTCGTTCTGGTGGACCTCGTCAAGATGGGATTCTTCTGTAGCTGCTTTCACACACCCGGAAATCCACCAATCAGCAGCCTCACACACAGTAACACCTCTTCAAATCCTCCAATCACTATCCTGAAACTTTCTACCATTTGCTTGTCCTGACACGTCTATATTAAAATACGAGGACCCGCCTACATTTGCGTAATTCATGCTCTGTGTCCTGTGTGTGGGGAAAACTGCTGTATCTAGCTAGTAGTCCTAGGTGAGAGAGACGAGGGGAAGGGGGCTTTGTGTTTAGGGGGGCTGTGCGCTTATGTGGATAGGGGGGCTTATGTGATGGGGGGCTGTGCGCTTATGTGATGGGAAACTGTGCGCTTATGTGATCGGGGGCTCTGTGTTTAGGGGGGCTGTGCGCTTATGTGATGGGGGGGCTCTGTGATAGGGGGATGCTAAAAAATTCTTTAATAAAAAATGGCCCAGTGTGCTGTTCCAAAGTCCGCCCGGAACACAAACATCGGAAGGCTACAATTCCGTTCAAGCTGACTTGGTAACAGTACTCTAAAGGTTCACGTGTCAGCCCTTAGTGCATATTTTGACTCCCCCCTAGCCAATCGTACTTGGATAAGATTTTTTTAAAGAAGTCAATAGTACTAGGCAAATACCCAGAGCATTCGCCCCTACATGGGACCTTAACCTAGTTTTATCCAGTATGATGGAGCCACCGTTTGAACCTCTGCTCGACCTACCAGCAAAGATATTATCCCTCAAAACTGCTTTTCTGGTGGCTATCAACTCGGCCAGACGAGTAAGCGAAATATCTGCCCTTTCTACTTTACCTCCTTACACTAAGATCTTTGACCGAGTAGTTCTTAAACCAGACCCCTCTTTTCTTCCCAAAGTCATCTCCTTTTTTCATAGATCACAAGACCTAGTCCTACCCTCCTTATGCCAAAAGCCAAATAATGAGAAAAAAAATGAAATTGGACTGTTTAGATGTCAGGAGATGCTTCCTAAGATATTTAGAGCTAACTGAACCCTGGAGAAAGTCTTCTAGACTCTTTGTGCAGTTTGCTGGGAAGAATAAGGGCGATAAGGTTACTCCCAGAACTCTTTCTAGGTGGATTGTGGCAGCTATTTCCTTGGCCTACTCCTCAGTAGGACAGCCCTGCCCTTTGGGGTTTGGGGCACAGTCAACTAGGTCCATCTCCACTTCCTGGGCTGAAAAAGCCGAAACCTCCCTAGAACAAATCTGTAGGGCCGCTACTTGGAAATCACCTACTACCTTTTTCCGTCATTACAAACTGGATCTAGGCGGCAAGGATCAATTATCCTTTGGAAGGAAAGTCTTAGGCTGGTTTCACACGGGCGTTGTGGGAAAAGGTGCGGGAACATGCGCGATTTTTCCGCGCGAGTGCAAAACATTGTAATGCGATTTAACCTGGGTTGGGTAATAAACCTGAAAAAAATCAAGTTTAATCCCTTCAACCAAAATGAAATTTCTGGGAGTGATCCTGGATTTAGTCTCCCAGGTTACATCCCTCCCTCAGGAAAAAATTACGTCCTTTATGGACAAAACAAAAAAATTCCAAAGTCAATCCCAGTGCTCCATTCGCAGTGCCATGAGCCTCCTAGGTACGATGACTTCCTGCATAACAGCAGTATCTTGGTCTCAGGCCCACACCAGGATTATCCAGTCTTGGATCCTGAGAAATTGGGACAAGAGACAGTGCTCACTAGAAAAAAGAATCCCCATTCCAAATCATGTAAAATCAGATTTAAATTGGTGGACAAAAGAGAGAAACCTGCAAAAAGGGGTACCCTGGGTAAAAGATCCAGAGATACAAATAAACACGGATGCAAGTGGTACAGGATGGGGAGCAAAAATAGGCTCGCTAAATTACCAGGGCACTTGGTCAGGCGCCATGACAAAATGTTCGTCAAATCACAGAGAACTGAGGGCAATCTGGGAGGTGCTGAAGGTGTCACAGGACAAGGTCTCCGGAAAACACCTAAAAATCCTTTCGGACAACGTAACAGCCGTCGCATACCTGAAACATCAAGGGGGCACAAGATCAACAAGCTTAAAAGAATTGGCAGAAAAAATATTTTCCTGGGCAGAAAAAAATGTTCTTTCCATCACAGCTATCTATTTAAAGGGTACAGAAAACATACAGGCGGATTTTCTCAGCAAAATAACCATAGATCCGGGAGAATGGGCCCTAAACTCGGACGTATTCAATCAGATCACCATGAGGTGGGGGAACCCCCAGATAGACTTGTTTGCATCAAGGAAAAACGCAAAGGTCCTTCCCTTCTGCTCCCTAAACCCAAGGGACAACCCTTGGGCGACAGACGCATTTTCAGTCAGGTGGACTTGGGATCTAGCCTATGCCTTTCCCCCTTGGCCATTAATACCCAGAGTGCTGCAGAAAATAAGGTCGGACCCAGTAACAGTAATACTGGTTGTCCCATACTGGACAAAAATAAATTGGTTCCCAGTACTAAAAGAGCTAGCTCTGGAAGAACCCTGGATAATCACCCCACAGGGGAACATTATTTTCCCTAACGCCTCCACAACGGCACTTATTGGAGGAGTGTCCCCGCCTCGGACAGGAAACAAGGACGTAGAAGCAGAAGATTTAAGAACCTCCTCCCCTTTACCTAGTCAGTCGTTGTTTCCTGTCCGACGGAAGACGTGGAAGCCGCTCCTGTAGCAGGAGTAACTTTTCTTCCGCCCAGCCTCACCTCGATCCTGGGGTTCTCCCCACTTCATGTGGGAGGGCTGGAGCAGGGAACGGGCCCGCGGGGACGCATTGCCTCCCTTCCTGTTCCTTGGAGTAAGTCCTGGTTGCAGGCGTCCCCGGGCGCGTGTGCGGTAGTTGCCAGAACTATCGCGGGATCCGACGTCCGGCGTGTGACGTCAGCGGGTGAGATTCTCCTTGGGCAAGAGTATCTCGCGAGAAGGCGGAGCTCCAGCAGCACGGATTTTAAAAAGATTTCCTCAAACACAGCGTCCTCGTGCTACGAGGACGATGCAAAGCCCTGGAGATATGGACACCGCCAGAAAACCCGTGGATCCTTCAGCCTCTGCCCTCAGCCCGGTAAGCCTCCTCCCAGAGGAGAGATATGCTTAATAGCGTGTGTTTCTGTTCTTACCTAAAGAGAGTATGTACACACTTGGTGCTTGCTGCTTCCACCACCGGTGAAGGGTCTGGCCTCTTAAATAATTTCTAAAAGCCACTGGTCTCTAAGTATGCCCCATTCTTTGTGTAATTGATCTTAGGCCAGAGAGACCGCGACCCTGAAGCCGCCTGGTGGAGATTTGGCACGGAAGAAATGTGGCATTTGTCGCAAAGCACTCTCCTCCAAGTCAAAAAAACCTCTGTGCCCCAAGTGCACAGAAAAAATTGTCTCAGAGGAATCCCCTTCCCTGCTCGAGTCCATGAGGTCAATAATTAAGGAAGAAGTGAATGCGGCAGTAGACCTTAGAGTGCCGTCATCCCCAAGACCATCCACCTCTCAAAGATCCCTAGCCTCTGACGCCGGGTTTGAATGGGATGAAGGGGAAGTCTTTTCTGAGGTAGTCTCCTCCTCTGAAGACGACTCAGGTAAACCCCTCTTTCTGCCGGAAGAGACAGATGGATTCTTAAAAATCATCCGAGCAACTATGAACATCGAGGAGGTGAAGGAGGCTCACTCTGTACAAGACCGGATGTACCAGGGGTTAGGGGAAAGGAAGAAAAGAACCTTCCCCATTAACAATAATGTCAAGTCCCTCATTGCTAGGGAATGGAAAGATCCAGAAAAAAGGGTGGCTATATCGGGTGCCTTTAAACGCAAATACCCCTTTGATGATGCTGATTCTAACCTGTGGGAAAAAACCCCAAAGGTAGATGCACCAGTAGCCCGGATCTCTAAAAGAACCTCGCTACCCTTTGAGGATACTGGCCTCCTCAGAGACCCCATGGACAAAAAGTGAGAGCCTCCTAAAGAAATCATGGGAGACTAATACAGCTATGCTGCGACCAAGTATAGCTTCCACCTGTACTGCAAGAACACTCTCAGTATGGCTGAACCAGCTAGAGGATCATCTGGCGGCAGGTACCCCGCGGGAAGAAATCCTAGCTTCCCTACCAGCCCTAAAGAAGGCGTCTAAATTTTCTTGCCGATGCATCTGCAGACTTAGTAAAGCTTTCTGCCCGGTCAGCGGCCTTATCGAATGCCACAAGAAGAGCTGTCTGGCTCCGCACCTGGTCATGGGACGCGAGCTCAAAGAATCGCCTATGCTCCATCCCGTGTGAAGGCGATAGACTATTTGGGTCCACCTTGGATGATATTCTGGATCAGGCGGCGGACAGGAAGAAGGGCTTCCCTATAGAGAACCGCTATTTCTATCAGAGGCGTTCCTTTTGGAATCAAAGAAAGCCCAAAGGAGATCCTAAGAAAAAAGAGGGTTCAAAGAGGTGGCAGCCCTCCAGAGGTAGGGGTAGAGGGTTTCTCTTTAACCCCGAGAATGCTTCATCCTCAAAACAATGAAGCTATACATCAAGTGGGGGGCAGACTAATCTACTTTGCTGCCGTCTGGGAAAATATAGGAGCATCTCCCTGGGTAGTGGACACCCTAAGTCATGGCCTAAAGTTAGAGTTTCTGTCAATACCCACAGATCATTTCATGATCAACAAAATCCTACCTCATCAAGAAAAACAATCCTGCCTAGAGTCAGAAATTACATCACTCATTCAGAAAGGAGTAATCTGTCAGGTTCCTGCGGAAGAACAGGGAAAAGGTTTTACTCCCCTGTCTTCTTAATCCAAAAACCCAACAAGACCTATCGACTAATAATTAACTTAAAAGGTTTAAACAAGTTTATCATTTACAAACGCTTCAAGATGGAGTCAGTGAGATCCACCATAAATGTCCTGCCCCAAGACTGCTTCATGGCGACCATGGACCTTCAGGACGCCTATTACCACGTCCCGATTGCTGTGGCCCATCAAAAGTTTTTGAGAATCGCTATTTATATAAATAACCGGCTCTATCATTTTCAGTTCATAGCCCTTCCCTTTGGGCTTTCCTCAGCCCCAAGGGTGTTTTCAAAAGTTATGTCTGATGTCGTCAAAGCCCTTCACCTAAGAGGCATCCAAATTATACCGTACCTGGACGACTTTCTGGTAGTTGCTCCCTGTGAAGAGACCCTTCTGTCGCACCTAGCAGATGTTCAGAAATTTTTTACCACCCTAGGGTGGATAATAAATTTCAAAAAGTCAGACTTAAATCCAGCACAAAGCAAAACCTTTTTAGGGGTAACATTAGATTCCCATCGATTAATGTCTTTTCTTCCACAGATCAAACAGATCGAGCTCCAGGAAAAAGTCTCGCTTTTCTGCAGCCAAAAATCCACAACAATAAGGAACCTCATGACCATTCTAGGTATCCTTACGTCCACGATCCAGTCAGTAAGGTGGGCCCAACACCACACAAGACCACTTCAGGCGTTCCTCCTATCTTCCTGGGATGGCACCTCCTCGGCCCTAGAAAAGCGAGTATTGATTCCGAAATCAGTAAAAACATCTCTTCTGTGGTGGAGAATCAGAAAACACCTTCAGACGGGTGTTTCCTGGAGACAAGGAGATCAAATGATCATAACCACAGACGCCAGCAGCATCGGCTGGGGGGGGTCACTCAGGCGGGAAAGTGGTCCAAGGCACTTGGGGAGCGGATCTACTACAAGCCTCCTCCAACTTAAAAGAACTCTCAGCGGTATACAAAGTCATAGTCGCTCTCTTTACGCCTACATCACCAAAAAATATAAAAGTCTTCTCAGACAATACTACCGCGGTCGCCTATTTAAACAAACAGGGAGGAACCAGGAGTCGCTCCCTAGCAGCCGTAAGCGAAAAAATCTTCTCCTGGGCAGAGAGCAACCTGATTTCCCTTACAGCCTTACATGTCAGAGGAGAAGAGAATACTTTAGCCGACTTCCTCAGCCGTCAAACTCTGAAAGAGGGAGAGTGGTCCCTAAATCCACAAATATTTCACCAATTGTGTCTCAAGTGGGGGACTCCAGAAATAGATCTGTTTGCGACAAAGTCCAACAAACAGACCAAACAGTTCTGTTCCCTCTCCCAAAAGGACCAGCCATTATGGATAGATGCCCTATCCCGACCATGGCAAAACTGCCTTCTCTATGCCTTTCCTCCCTTCAGCCTAATACCGAAGTCTCTGATAAAGGTACAGGAAGAGAAGGCCAAGGTAATCTTTATAGCCCCTCACTGGCCGAGAAGATCCTGGTTACCCTTACTACTTCACCTTTCAGCAGGGGAATCCTGGGTCCTCCCATCCATTCCGAATCTCCTTCATCAAGGCCCAGTAGATCACCCAAGCGTCAAAAACTTGAACCTGAGGGCCTGGAGACTGAACGCAACACTTTAAGAAAAAAGGGACTCTCGGATTCAGTTATTTCTACTCTTATGCTCAGCCGGAAACCCATAACATCCAGAATTTATATGCGGACCTGGAAAGCCTTTCAGAAATTCGCGGGTGACGCGAGTTTGCCCAACATTCCTCAAATTCTGCAGTTCCTTCAAGCCGGACTTGACAAAGGCCTCAGGCCAGCAACCCTTAGAGTACAGGTATCAACCCTTAGTGTGTTTTTGGACGTCAAGTTGTCAGAATCCTCTTTTAATAAAGCGTTTTCTCAAGGGCGCAACGAGAGACTCCTGTAGCCCGTCCTACCATTGCTCCCTGGGATCTTAATTTAGTACTGTCTGTACTAATGTCTCCCTCGTTCAAACCTATAGAAGATATATCCCTGAAACTTCTGACGTTGAAGACAGTATTCCTTACGGCCATTACAACGGCTAGAAGAGTCGGGGAGATCCAAGCCTTTTCATATAAACCTCCTTATCTGACAATCTTCGATGATCGCATAATTCTGAAACATTGCCCAGCCTTCCTACCTAAGGTAGTGTCTAGATTTCACTGCGAACAAGAAATATCACTGCCCTCGTTCTGTCCTTCACCAACCTCGGAAAAGGAGAAGAATTACCACAACTTGGATGTAAGAAGGGTGGTAATCTGCTACCTCAACAGAACTTCATCGTTCAGGCACTCAGACCAGCTGTTCTTACAGTACCAAGGGCCCAACAAAGGTCACGGGGCAAGCAAACCTACTATATCCAGATGGATAAAAAATATGATCCAGTTAGCTTACCTGCAGAAAGACCTCCAACCCCCGGTTGGAATAAGGGCTCACTCCACCAGAGCGGTATCATCCTCATGGGCGGAGGCAACATCTGTATCGTTAGAACAGATATGTAGAGCCGCAACCTGGGCCAATCCTATGACTTTTTTCAATCACTATAGGCTGGATATCCTTAAGAACCAGGACTTATCATTTGGGCGCAGGGTACTTTCTGCTGCTGTCCCTCCCTAGATCCTATTACTCTGTTAATCCTCCAATAAGTGCCGTTGTGGAGGCGTTAGGGAAAATAAATAATTACTCTTACCGGTAATTGGTTTTTCCAATAGCCTCCACAACGGCACTGGGATTCCCTCCCTAAAATATTATTACATGGGTCTAAGTTTGTAAAGACTTATTGTTTTCCTTCTAATGAAGTAATTGTCCTTGGTTATTAATACAAAATTTATCTTGGCATCACTTCCGTGTCCTCTCTTATTGACTGACTAGGTAAAGGGGAGGAGGTTCTTAAATCTTCTGCTTCTACGTCGTTGTTTCCTGTCCGAGGCGGGGACACTCCTCCAATAAGTGCCGTTGTGGAGGCTATTGGAAAAACCAATTACCGGTAAGAGTAATTATTTATTTCTCAAGGCCCAATTCTTCACCAGAATTAAGGTCTGTTCAGATTTATCAGCCTGGATCCTGAACGCGAAGTCTTAAAAAGCAGAGGGCTATCAGAGAAGGTTATAAATACCCTTAAATCTAGCAGGAAAGAAGTCACCTCTGCGATATATCTTAAGATATGGAAGAGATATTGTAGTTGGCTAGGCCAGACTCCGCCAGTAAACTCTTCCCCAAATATTGAAAAAGTTCTAGACTTTCTCCAACGAGGGTTAGATCTGGGCCTTAGACCAAGTACTCTCAAAGTACAGGTCTCTGCTTTGGGGGCTTGTTATGATACGGACCTAGCCAGTCATAGGTGGATAAGGAGGTTCATAAGAGCTGCCTCCAGATTGAGGCCTTCCCTAACCCCTAGGACGCCTCAATGGGCTTTAAACTTGGTCCTGAGAAATCTTACAGGTTCACCTTTTTCTCCTATCCAGGAGATATCACTCAAACGCCTATCATTAAAAGTAGCCTTCCTAGTGGCAATTACTTCCGCCAGACGACTGGGTGAAATCCAGGCACTGTCCTGCAGGGAGCCATACCTTTACTATCTTCCCGGACAGAATAGTTTTACGGTTGGATCCGGGTTTCCTCCCGAAAGCGGTGTCGGACTTTCACAGAGACCAAGAAATTCTTCTTCCATCCTTTCCCAAGGACTGTCCATCACAAGATCAGTTCCAGCTTCTGGATGTTCGGGATATTATCATACAGTACCTAGATTCAACAAAAGAGTTTAGGAAGGATGATACTCTTTTCGTTCAATATGCAGGTCCAAACAAGGGGGGAAAAAGGCATCCAAAGCCACCATGGATCAGATCTACTATTGTTTGTTGCTATCAGAAGTCGGGTCTAAACAGACCCACAAATATAAAAGCTCACTCTACAAGAGCTATGGCTTCTTCGTGGGCAGAAAGAGGAGGTGTCTCCCTAGACAAAATTTGTAGAGCGGCCACCTGGTCGAATATAAATACCTTTTTATCAAACATTACCGAATTAATGTGTCGGCTTCTGCGGACTTAACCTTCGGTCAGAAGGTTCTGCAAGCAGTTACCCACCCTATTTAATAATCTGGTAGTTCTCATAGTAGAGCCGTCATGGTGGACGAAATGGAAAAACCGTAATTAGACTTACCGGTAATTCTGTTTCCTTGAGTCCACCATGACGGCCCAGATTCTCCCCCCCCCCTCCCCCTGAGATTTAAGGAGTGGTTGAGTATGAATTAATACTCAAAATAAATAAATAATAATAATAATAATAATAATAATAATATAGATATATTGCCTAGGTTAAGGCTGCACCCACTTGGTAATTTGGAAAGCACTGAGGGTGAGAGTGGGTGGTGGCCTTTTAAACTTTGTGTGTTCCTGCCCCTACAGAGGTCAAGGGTCAATCTCATATTAGAGCCGTCATGGTGGACTCAAGGAAACAGAATTACCGGTAAGTTTTTTTACGTTTTTTGTTTTTTTTGGGCAAAATCCGAAATTTGCTGAGAATGAGGAGAGCATTGAATAAGGGCCGTGGCTCCGGTCGTGGTGCTGCTGGTGGAGCTTCTGTTGCAGGGAGAGGACATGGCCGATCTGTGCTAGCTACATGCATAAGTGAAACGCCTTCCTCAGGTGCGAGTAGGCGACAGAACCTTCAGCGGTATTTGGTCGGCCCTAATGTAGCTCTACGAATGGTGAGGCCAGAACAAGTACAGGCGATTAGTAGATTTCGTGTTAATATAGTGGGACCGCGCTGCTCCTCATTCACACAGAGCGTTTTTGCACGAATGCAGGTATTCACTTTATCTGGCCCAAGACAGACACCCTTCAGTTGGATCGCAGTGTGTTTCTACGCGGATTGAAACTCAGCATTTCTATGCTGGATCGTCGTAGGCTCCTCTGCAAGATGTCATAAACCGCACAATAGTGAGTACCTCCGGCACAGTTAAAAATTCTGTTTTATTATACTCGCAGAAATAAAATGTTTTTTTTAGCATATCAATATAGCAATAGTCTTTCCGCACAGCCCGACTTGGGTTTCACATATAGCTTGGTCAGGGGCGAGAATCTGCCACACCTAGGGTAGGTGGACATTTAACCCCCCTTCCCCCCATGTGGCACAGCTGATAATTATATTACCCATCCAATTAATTTAATATAATTATCAGCTGTGCCATATGGGGGGGAAGGGTGTTAAATGTCCGCCTGCCCTAGGTGTGGCAGATTCTCGCCCCTGACGAAGCTATATGTGAAACTCCAGTCGGGCTGTGCGGAAAGACTATTGATATGCTGAAAAAACATTTTATTTCTGTGAGTATAATAAAACAGAATTTTTAACTGTGCAGGAGGTACTCTCACTATTGTGCTGTTTATGACATCTTGCAGAGGAGCCTACGACGATCCAGCATAGAAATGCTGAGTTTCAATCCGCGTAAAAGTACACTGCGATCCAACTAAAGGGTGTCTGTCTTGGGCCAGATAAAGTGAATACCTGCATTCGTGGAAAAACGCTCTGTGTGAATGAGGAGCAGCGCGGTCCCACTATATTAACATTTTACAATTGTGAAGAACCCACTTCATTTCGGGAGACCTGCAGCGCAAGTACCATTGAAACCTAGTGACTCATTTTATCTTACTTTATTGATAGTAGATTGGGTGGCTGACATGGCGTCCAGTTCCTTCACATTGTCTCCCACCCAGTACTCTGCTGAAAGATCAGAGTTGGCACCTGCAGCCGATGTCCATCAGTCTTTCACCTCACTCCCTTGCAAATCAGCCAAGCAGTTTGAGCCCTAAGTCATGCAGCAGTCTCTTCTGCTTTTTGATAACTCTGCTAGCAGGGCTTCCCAGGGCCATCCACAAAGCCCAGCCTCAGAAGTGGAAGAGATTGAGTGCACCGATGCCCAACCACTTATGTTTCAAGATGAGTACATGGGAGGAGCACCGCAGTACGTCTCGGATGATGATGAAACACAAGTGCTAACTCCTGTGGCTTTCGAAAGTGTTGAGACCAACAAGGAGGGCAGGGGTGTAGACTGGATGGAAGATGATGTGGAGGACGATGAGGTCCTCGACCCCACATGGAATCAAGGTCATGCGAGTGACCTGTCTAGTTTGGAGCAAGAGGCGGTGGTCGCACAGCCACCAGCACAGCAGAAGAGGGAGCAGGGTGCAAAAGCAGAGCGGCCGTCCCCTAGACAGTACGCCTGCTAGTGCCCAATGCACCAAGGGACCGAGCACACCAAAGGCAGCTTCAAAGAGTTCCCTGGTGTGACAGTTCTTCAGACAATGTGCTGACGACAAGACACGAGTGGTTTGCACGCTGTGCAATCAGAGCCTGAAGCGAGGCATAAACGTTCTTAGGCTCCATTCACACGTCCGCAACGTGTTTTGCGGATCCACGGATCCGCAAAACACTGACAGCGGCAATGTGCATTCCGCATTTTGTGGACCGCACATTGCCGGCACTATAGAATATGCCTATTCTTGTCCGCAATTGCGGACAAGAATAGGACATGTTCTATTTTTTTCGGGAACGAAATTGCGGACGTGTGAATGGAGCCTTAACCTGAGCAAGAAAGGTCTCTAGCAACTCCTGCTGCATTCTCGGCCTCTTCATCCACCTCTGGAGTGACTGGCATCTGCCACCCCGCAAACAGAGGATCTGCCAGCAACGCCACCACCTGGGTCACCAAGCATCTCCACAATTTTCCACGGAAGCGTTCAGCTCTCAATCTCCCAAACACTGGAGCGGAGGAGGAAGTACCCCCCCCCCCCCCTACACACCCGCGATCCCTGGCCCTAAATGCCAGCATTTCAAAATTACTGGCCTTTAAAATGCTGTTATAACGTCTGGAGACGAACAGTTTTAAGTCTTTTCTAGACGAGCCATCCCTTCTCTGCACAACCAAGTGGGGGCCAAAATCAGGTGTGCATTGCGCAACGCCATCTGTGGCAAGGTCCACCTAACTACAGATACATGGACCAGTAAGCGCGTTCAGGGCTGTTATATCTCCATAACAGCACACTAGGTAAATGCAGTGGCGGCTGGGCCTGAGGTGGATAGCAGTTTTGCGCATGTCCTTCCACCACAGAGTATTTCGGGGTGCTTCAGTTTGCCTCCTGTTTCCTCCTCCTACTCCTCTACCAGCTCCTTATCCGGTCAGCGTAACACCTTCAGCACAGCCAGGGGTAAACGACAGCAGGTAGTTTTAAAACGTATCTGTTTGTGGGACAAACCCCACACCGCGCAGGAGCTGTGGACGGGCATGGAACAGACCGATGAGTGGTTGTTGCCAGTGAGCCTCAAGCCTGGCCTGGTGGTGTGCGATAATGGGCGAAATCTCGTAGCAGCTCTGGGCCTAGCCCGTTTGGCGCACATCCCTTGCCTGGCGCATGTGCGGAATTTGGTGCAGAGGTTCCTTAAAAATTACCCCGATATGTCAGAGCTGCTGCAGAAAGTGCGTGCTGGCTGTGCGCGCTTTCTGCGTTCTCACCCTGCTGCTGCTAGCCTGACAACGCTGCAGCTTAACTTTGGCCTTACCGCTTAATATGCGACATGCCCACAAGGTGGAACTCCACCTTGCACATGCTGGACAGACTGTGCGAGCAGCCGCAGGCAATAGTGGAGTTTCAGCTGCAGCACGCACGGGTGAGTCGCTCAGCAGAACAGCACCACTTCACCACCAATGAGTGGGCCTCCGTGCGAGACCTGTGTTCCTTGTTGCGCTGTTTCGAGTACTCCAACAACCTGGCCAGTGCCGATGACTCTGTGCTCAGCGTTACTATCCCACTTCTATGCCTCCTTGAAAAATGCTTCCGGAGATGATGGATGAGGATGTGGCACAGGAGGAGGAAGAGGGATCATTTCGTATGGTTTCCGGCCAGTCATTCACAAGTGGCTCTGAGGGTGGGTTCCTGCACCCACAAACGCCAGGTACACTATTGTCCAGCCAGGGCACAGTTGTGGAGGATGAGGAGATGGAGTAGGAGGAACCGTGTTCACAGCAGGGTGGCACCCAGACCAGCTCATGGCCATCACTGGTGCATGGCTGGGGGGATACAGAGGACACAGACAATACACCTCCCACAGATGACAGCTTCTCATTGCCTCTGGGCAGCCTGGCACACAGGAGTGATTACATGCTGCAGTGTCTCCGCAACGACCGCAGAGTTGCCCACATTCTGACTTGTGCTGATTACTGGGTGGCCACGCTGCTGGATCCCCGTTGCAAGGACAACGTACAGTCCTTAATTCCCTCACTGGAGCGTGATCGTAAGATCCGTGAGTACAAGCGCACGCTGGTAGACGCGCTGCTGGTGGCGTTCCCACCTGACAGCGGGGGCACAGTGGAAGCACAAGGCGAAGGCAGAGGAGGAGGAAGAGGTCACCAACACAGCCAGGGCACCGCCAGCACCTCAGAAGGCAGGGTTAGCATGGCTGAAATGTGGAAAAGCTTTGTCAACACGCCACAACAACCAGCACCACCAGCTGATATGGAACGTCTTAGCAGGAGGCAGCATTTCACCAACATGGTGGAGCAGCATGTGTGCACAAGCCTACACGTACTGAATGACTGGTCTGCCATCTTCAACTTCTGGGTCTCCAAATTGGGCACAAGGCCTGAGCTTGCCCTTTACACCTTGAAGGTGCTGGCCTGCCCTGCAGTCAGTGTATTGTCTGAACGTTTGTTTAGCACGGCAGGAGGTGGTTATAACAGGTTATATTTCGCAATGTTTTGGGGTGTACCCTAATTTAAACCATAAAAAAAAAAAGCAGTGTAGGCTACCTCCTCATCCTCCACCGCCGTTTCCACCTACACCGCCACATCCACCGCCTCCTCAACCTCCTACTCCATATGGACCTAGTCTTCCAAGATCAATATTTATTTATTTAAGTATTTCAATTCATTTCCCTATCCACATTTGTTTGAAGAGCACTTGCCATGCTCTTAACCACATTTTGCAGCCCTCTAGCCTTTTTCATTACTTTATTACAGCCATTTTAGTGCTTCAAAGTTCTGGTCTTCATTGATTTCTATGAACTCAAACTTTTTTGTGAAGTTCGGATGAACCTGTCGAACATGAACATCCAGGTGTCCGCTCAACTCTAATTCTGAGGAACAATTTAAGTACAAAGAGGCCTACAAAGGCTGTGGTGACTCATTGCAGCCTTTTGTATGCAGTGTGCAGTGCGGGTCCTTCTCCCTCTGCAAACTTTTGACATGTTCAGATGTTGGCAGAAGGAGGAGGAGGAGGACCCGCACTGCATACTGCTTAACCACCTCAGCCCCTATAGCTTAAACACCCTTAATGACCAGGCCACTTTTTACACTTCTGACCTACACTACTTTAACCGTTTATTGCTCGGTCATGCAACTTACCACCCAAATGAATTTTACCTCCTTTTCTTCTCACTAATAGAGATTTCATTTGGTGGTATTTCATTGCTACTGACATTTTTACTTTTTTTGTTATTAATCGAAATTTAACGATAGTTTTGGCAAAAAAATGACATTTTTCACTTTCAGTTGTAAAATTTTGCAAAAAAAACAACATCCATATATAAATTTTTCTCTAAATTCATTGTTCTACATGTCTTTGATTAAAAAAAAAAAAATGGTTTGGGTAAAAGTTATAGCGTTTACAAACTATGGTACAAAAATGTGAATTTCCGCTTTTTGAAGCAGCTCTGACTTTCTGAGCACCTGTCATGTTTCCTGAGGTTCTACAATGGCCAGACAGTACAAACACCCCACAAATGACCCCATGTCGGAAAGTAGACACCCTAAGGTATTCGTTGATGGGCATAGTAAGTTCATAGAACTTTTTATTTTTTGTCACAAGTTAGTGGAAAATGATTATTTATTTCTTTTTCTTACAAAGTCTCATATTCCACTAACTTGTGACAAAAAATAAAAACTTCTATGAACTCACTATGCCCATCATGAAATACCTTGGGGTGTCTTCTTTCCAAAATGGGGTCACTTGTGGGGTAGTTATACTGCCCTGGCATTCTAGGGGCCCAAATGTGTGGTAAGTAGTTTGAAATCAAAATGTGTAAAAAAAATGGCTGGTGAAATCCGAAAGGTGCTCTTTGGAATGTGGGCCCCTTTGCCCACCTAGGCTGCAAAAAAGTGTCACATGTGGTATCTCCGTACTCAGGAGAAGTTGGGCAATGTGTTTTGGGGTGTCATTTTACATATACCCATGCTGGGTGAGAGAAATATCTTGGCAAAAGACAACTTTTCCCATTTGTTTTTTTTTTTTTACAAGGTTGGCATTTGACCAAGATATTTATCTCACCCAGCATGGGTATATGTAAAATGACACCCCAAAACACTTTCCCCAACTTCTCCTGAGTACGGCGATACCAGATGTGTGACACTTTTTTGCAGCCTAGATGCGCAAAGGGGCCCACATTCCTTTTAGGAGGGCATTTTTAGACATTTGGATACCAGACTTCTCACGCTTTGGGGCCCCTAAAATGCCAGGGCAGAAAAAATAGAAGAAGAAATTTTTTATTTTTATTTTTTTCTCAGTCTCCCTTTCTGCTAACTTGGGACAAAAATTTCAATCTTTTATGGACTCAATATGCCCTTCAGCGAATACCTTGGGGTGTCTTCTTTCCGAAATGGGGTCATTTGTGGGGTGTTTGTACTGCCCTGGCATTTCTAGGGTCTCCGCAATCATTACATGTATGACCAGCATTAGGAGTTTCTGCTATTCTCCTTATATTGAGCATACGGGTAATGAGATTTTTTTTTTTTTTCCGTTCAGCCTCTGGGCTGAAAGAAAAAATGAACGGCACAGATTTCTTCATTCGCATCGATCATTGTGGATGAAAAAATCTCTGCCCAAAATAAGAGGGGAAAGGTGTCTGCCAGGACATAGGAGCTCCGCCCAACATCCATACCCACTTAGCTCGTATGCCCTGGCAAACCAGATTTCTCCATTCACATCAATCGATGTGGATGAATAAATCATTGCCAGGATTTTTTATATATATATATATATATATATATATATATATATATATATATATATATATATATACACACACACACACACACACACACACACACACACACACACACACACACACACACACACACACACACACTTTGCCAAAGTATATGAACACCGCCACCTCCTCAGCTCATATGCCTCGGCAAACATATCTTTTACTGCAGAGGAGAAATCTCGTCTTGCAGCGCCGCATACACCGACTTGTGTGTAATCTGACAGCAGTGCAATGCTTCTGTCAGAATGCACATCAGTGCTGCAGCTAGTCGATCGGTTGATCCACCTGGAAGGTAAAAAAAACAAAAAAGCAAAAACCAGGCCGCAACGCAATAAATTTATTAACTTTATAATAAAATTTGAACGGAACATATAAACTTTAACTTTTTCAACTGAACGTTAACTTTTTTACTTACCAGTAGTAATTTTTTATTTTTTTTTCCTTTATAGAACAAACCTCTCCTTCCCCATGGGACAATGTGCAAAGCGCAAATCGCCCAAAGATGTGGCGAAGTACATTATGCACTTTATCCCAGGTGAAAGGAGAGGTTTGCAGCAGCTGTGAGAGAAAGGGCCTTAATAGCCCTGTGTGCCTGTCCTGTGAGATGTGATCCCTATGCTAGGTGTACCTGTGTGTGGTACTTCTGGAAACACTCCCCTAAGCATAGGGCAGGGTGGTCAGGGCAGTCAGGACAGAAATAGCGGGTGTCACGCCTTATTCCACTCCTGCTACAGACACAACATCTTTTTCGGGGTGACGGTTGGGTTGAGGTACCAGCAACGACATTGGGGAAATGTCGCTCGTGTAGACGGCTCACTACACTGGTGGATGGGGCCACGGAACCTTCTGGATGCAGGAGGTTCTTGATGATCTCTTCCTGAAATTTGAGGAAGGATCCTGTTCTCCCAGCCTTACTGTAGAGAACAAGACTATTATAGGCAGCCAATTGAATCAAATATACAGACACCTTCTTATACCAGCGTCTGGTGCGTCGGGAAACTAAATACGGAGCCAACATCTGGTCATTTAAGTCCACCCCTCCCATGAGCGCATTATAGTCGTGGACTGAGAGGGGCTTTTCAATGACACGGGTTGCCCGTTCTATTTTGTATTGTCGTGTCTGCGTGAATGGAGGAGAGCATGTAAAAGTCACGCTTGTCTCTCCATTTCACCGCGAGCAGTTCTTGGTTACACAAGGCAGCCCTCTCCCCCCTTGCAAGACGGGTGGTAACGAACCGTTGGGGGAAGCCCTGGCGACTAGGTCGCACGGTGCCACAGCAGCCAATCTGTTCTAGGAACAAATGCCTGAAGAGGGGCACACTTGTGTAAAAATTGTCCACATAAAGATGGTACCCCTTGCCAAATAAGGGTGACACCAAGTCCCAGACTGTCTTCCCACTGCTCCCCAGGTAGTCAGGGCAACCGACCAGCTCCAGGGTCTGATCTTTTCCCTCATAGATCCGAAATTTGTGGGTATAGCCTGTGGCCCTTTCACAGAGCTTATACAATTTGACCCCATACCGGGCGCGCTTGCTTGGGATGTATTGTTTGAAGCCAAGGCGCCTGGTAAAATGTATAAGGGACTCGTCTATGCAGATGTTTTGCTCAGGGGTATACAAATCTGCAAATTTCTGGTTGAAGTGGTCTATGAGGGGCCGAATTTTGTGGAGCCGGTCAAAAGCTGGGTGGTCTCTGGGACGAGAGGTGCTGTTGTCGCTAAAGTGCAGGAAACGCAGGATGGTCTCAAAACGTGTCCTGGACATAGCAGCAGAGAACATGGGCATGTGATGAATCGGGTTCGTGGACCAATATGACCGCAATTCATGCTTTTTAGTTAGACCCATGTTGAGGAGAAGGCCCAGAAAAATTTTAATTTCGGAAAATTGGACTGGTTTCCACCGGAAAGGCTGGGCATAAAAGCTTTCCGGGTTGGCGGATATAAATTGTGTGGCATACCGATTTTGTTTCTGCCACAACTAAGTCCAAGAGCTCCGCAGTCAAGAACAGCTCAAAAAATCCCAGGGCCGAACCGATCTGAGCTGTCTCAACCCGAACTCCAGACTGGGCGGTGAAAGGGGGAACTACAGGTGCGGCTGAAGTTGGTGACTGCCAATCAGGGTTTGCCAGCACCTCAGGGACTCTAGGGGTTCTACGGGCCTGTCTGTGCGGTGGCTGCGACGGGGTAACTACTGCACGTGCCACCGTACCAGCTTCAACTGCCCTTCTGGTGCTCGCCACTTCACCAGGTTGTACGGCAGTGCTGGTACTAGGTCCAGGATGGGCTGCGCTGCTGGTGTATGCCTCACCACGTAATCCGACAGCGCCAGCCCCACTCTGCTGCCCTTGAAACGGATCCTGCACAACCTGTGGTCTAGCGACACGGGGCCGGGTACGCCTGGTGCTATCAGGGACCTCAACCTCCTCGTCCAAACTTTGGGTCAGAGTGTCACTGCTTTCTACAGGTTCATATTCTGACCCGCTAGATTCATCAGATGAGTGTTCCCATTCCTCATCCGACTGGGTCAGAATCCTGTAGGCCTCTTTAGAAGAATACCCCCTGTTTGACATTTTGGCCTAGTAAATTTAGGGGTATTCCCTGAGACTACTCAAGAAAAAAAGCAAGCCTGTCTTACAAATGGGAGGCTAGCGAAGTACCGGAGGCCGCTGCGATTGATAAAAAATATCAAAACAGATTTTTTTTTATCGCCGCAGAGCTTGGAAAGTGATTGTGCAGTGAGCAAAAAAAAAAAAAATTTTTGTCACTGCGGTGGGGCGGGCGTGGGTGAACTCACGTGTGGGCGACCGATCAGGCCTAATCGGGCAAACACTGCGTTTTGGGTGGAGGGCGAACTAAGGTGACACTAATACAATTATTGATCTGACTGTGATCAGTTTTGATCACTTACAGATACTATAAAAGTACAAATGCTGATTAGCGATACGCTAATCAGCGAATAAGTGAATGCGGTGGGCTGGGCGCTAAACAATCGCTAAACTACCTAACCAAGGAACCTAAACTATCCTAAACCTAACAGTCAATACCAGTGAAAAAAAAGTGACAGTTTACACTGATCACTCTTTTCCCTTTCACTAGGTGATTGACAGGGGGGCAATCAAGGGGTTAATTGGGGTGATGGGGGGTTGATCTGGGGGCTAAGTGCAGTGTTTGGTGGGTACTCAGTTTTGTCTGCTCCTCTGCTGGAACCAACCGACGAAAAGGACCAGCAGAGGAGCAGACAAGCCATTTAACACCTTATATTTATCAATATAAGGTGTTATATGGCTTCTGATTCGATTATTTTTATTTTTTTAAATCGGCAACCTGCCAGCGACTATCATTGGCTGGCAGGTTGCTGACGAAATACTCCTCTAACTTTTGCCGTCCCGCGATGCGCATGCGCGGGCCGGCTGTGACCGAAATCTCGCGTCTCGCGAGATGACGCACGGATGTGTCCAGGAGGAATGAATCAACCACCTTCCGGACGCATCCGTGCGTTAGGCGGTCGGGAGGTGGTTAAACCCGCTGCGATGAGTCCCCGATCACCCTCAGCGAGAGGAAGACTGAGTCCCCGACGCGAGCCCCTACAGCAAATCTCCCTTTTCCTGACATTTCTGCGGTTTACCTATTCAGGGGAATTCCAGAATTTTATTGGAGGAAGAGGTGCAGCAGGGACTCTACTTTAAAAATAAAAAATAAAAGAAATAATTTTTAAAGAATTAACCCATGCATAATAGGGCCTTTGTGTGGAATTTGGGCAAATAATGTCGAATATAAATGGGTGATAAACATAGGGAGTATTATTAAATTCATCATGTATAATCATTTAACTACAATAAAATATTTCATTATTGTATCATCTATGTTTTAAATAGTAATCTTAACAGTACATGAAGGAGCAGGGCACACATGTAAAATGGTCCTTCTCAGATACAAGGCATGGTGGGCATTCCAAATGTGTCCAGCAATCACACTGCACCTACCAATGGAGAAACGACAAAAAAAAAATTCGTTTTGAAATTAAAAATTTCTTTATTTTTAGTTCCTTGATGTTTTAAATTAGGGCTGTGGTAATGGGGTCATTCAAGGTGTGAAATTGAAAGTGGGTCAAGGGAATGAAGATTGCTATAATATTTAGGCAAAGCATAATTACAAACATCATACAATTAGCATGCGTATCACAAAAACTACAATCTAATGAGATGTCCCCTTGAATTACCTCGATTTTTCTAGAATAGTGCTGGCAATTTCTAGCCTATATTGACGAATACTTTTCGGGTCATTGTCCACCTTCATCAAAGTTTCTGATGCTAAAAATTGTGCAAACTAAAACAAAAGAAGCACAAATAAAATCAACTACTTAGAACGTCTAAAAGCACATCAGATTTAAAATACTAAAAAACAAAAACAATACACAAACCTTTTGCAGCTTGTGACTGAGGACTTTTGTTTTCCATGGTGTGGATTCCTGATTGCGTGTAATTAAAAAATTCCTCGGAAAAAATTATTGCATCATTTAAAAAAAAAGAACATTTAGTATTTAATAGGCTTTAGTAATCCATGTATTTACTTCCAGTTGGATACAATCTTCTATAGCAAGTCTCGTTCCCCATGGGATCCAATACAATAATGCTTCTTTTGGATATTTCAATAATCTATACATTTACTGACCCAATTTGAAATACTCACACTTTGCTGATTAATAATGATGCTTAAAAAAAGCATCAATCACCTACAAAAGAGAAAATATATATTTATGTAATTAAAATTTACTAACTATTTTTACTACAGATGCTATGCTCTATGTACATAAAACTTACATCAGCAAGCCATGATGTTTATTCCAGTGTCCGTAGGGAAGTGTCAAAAATCTTATACGGACCAACAACAGCAACAACTTCTCCCGCATCTTGCAAGCGCCACATTTTTTTCAACTAAAAGTAAAATAAAACATTGCTTTTAAAACGGGTTATTACTTGGCCCAACAGGGCCAAAATAGAAGTATACAGAGAGAGGCTAACGGCAGGGCCGGCGCAACCATATAGGCGAACTAGGCGTTCGCCTAGGGCGCCAGCCTGCTGGGGGCACTCTGGTGGGTTCCCTTTGACTGGGGCTGCAGCCCTGGGTGACAGGACGAGCGGCTCTTGAGCCGCCCCCCAGCGCCGTTACAGGGGGACCAGGAGGTGGAGTTCCTTCTTAAATATGGCAGAGCAGGCATCTGCTTACCCTTATGGCAGGTGCCTGCTCTGCCAGTAAATTACCGGAGGAGAGTAGGTGGGCGGCAAGGGAGGCTGTTCTAGCAGCTCCCCACTCCTCCCTCGTGCGCCCTCTGTGATGCCGGAATATGACGTCATTCCGGCATACTAAATGGCGCTGGAGGACTGAGGAGCTGGACCCCAGGGAGGTGAGTGTTTAAGTGTTTGACTGAGTGAGTGTCTGCCTGTGTGTATGTCAGTGAGTGTGGATGTCGGTCGGTCAGTGCCTGTGTGTTTGTCCGCCAGTGAGTGACATGAGGGGGCGGCAAAATGGATCTTTGCCTAGGGCGGCAATAATCCTTGTATCGGCCCTGGCCAACGGTGCAAACTTTTCCTAATTATCCACTAATTAGGCCAACAGGGCCAAAAGCTAACTATATATAAAACTGGGTCAACAGGGACAAACTGTTTTGGTCCAACATGGACTTTAATTACAACACCTTGATCTTTACTTGATACAGTTACACACCTTCCTATCTGTTCCTTTTCTAGAATTCTACATGCAAGGTCAGCCAGGTCTTCCAGAGTTGCGTTTTTTTTTTTTTTTTTTTTTTTTGGGGGCGGATCTAATTCATCATTAGTAGTGGGGGACTTAACAAAAAAAACATGTTTCCTGCACGCTTTCATTGAAATTAAAATTACATGAAATAACCACTCGTTACAACCGAGGTATGCAGCAAAGCATTTGTGAAGCCACAACACGCACAACCTTGAGGCGGATGGGCTACAACAGCAGAAGACCCCACCGGGTACCACTCATCTCCACTACAAATAGGAAAAAGAGGCTACAATTTGCACGAGCTCACCAAAATTGGACTGTTGAAGACTGGAAAAATGTTGCCTGGTCTGATGAGTCTCGATTTCTGTTGAGACATTCAAATGGTAGAGTCCGAATTTGGCGTAAACAGAATGAGAACATGTATCCATCCTCTGATGGCTACTTCCAGCAGGATAATGCACCATGTCACAAAGCTCGAATCATTTCAAATTTGTTTCTTGAACATGACAATGAGTTCACTGTACTAAAATGGCCCCCACAGTCACCAGATCTCAACCCAATAGAGCATCTTTGGGATGTGGTGGAACGGGAGCTTCGTGCCCTGGATGTGCATCCCTCAAATCTCCATCAACTGCAAGATGCTATCCTATCAATATGGGCTAACATTTCTAAAGAATGCTATCAGCACCTTGTGGAATCAATGCCACGTAGAATTAAGGCAGTTCTGAAGGCAAAAGGGGGTCCAACACAGTATTAGTATGGTGTTCCTAATAATTCTTTAGGTGAGTGTAGATTTACTTTATTTCTCAGGACTTCACCTTTAAAATTTTGCAGGGTGACAATTTTTCCTTGCAACTTAACATTTTTATAAGGTCCTGCAAAGTCAGCCTCCATGCGGCCTCCTTTTCTTCCCTGGCATTGTATAAGAACTTCATCACCTATATCATAAACATGTTTTTTAAATTGTTTTGCCATGTATAATTTTTTTATTAATAATGTTGTTGATATAGATAGATATAGATAGAGATATATATATATTTTGTGATTGCTCAATATTGCCTTGAGCTTTTTCTGATGTATTTGCCAAATCATCCAAATTTTTTTTTTGTCCATTAACTCTTTATAGTCCACTGGCATAAGGATATCTTTTAGCTAAAAAAAAGATAAAAAGATAAATTTAGGCTACTTTCACACTAGCGTTCAGAGCGGATCCGTCTGATGTTTCATCAGACGGATCCGCTCCTATAATGCAGACGTTTGCATCCGTTCAGAACGGATCCGTCTGCCTTATAACTTAGAAAAATTTCTAAGTGTGAAAGTAGCCTGAGCGGATCCGTTCAGACTTTACATTGAAAGTCAATGGGGGCGGATCCGTTTGAAGATTGAGCCATATGGTGTCATCTTCAAGCGGATCCGTCCCTATTGACTTCCATTATAAGTCTGGACGGATCCGCTCGCCTCCGCACGGCCAGGCGGACACCCGAACGCTGCAAGCAGCGTTCAGGTGTCCGCTCACTGAGCGGAGCGGAGGCTGAGCGCTGGCAGACGGATGCATTCTCAGTGGATCCGCCTCCACTGAGAATGCATTAGGGCCGGACGGCTGCGTTCAGGGCCGCTCGTGAGCCCCTTCAAACGGAGCTCACGAGCGGACACCTGAACGCAGGTGTGAAAGTAGCCTAAGCTGGTGATCCTTTAAAAATCAAAAGCACATTCCAGTTAGTGCAATGAACTGCAGCCACAAAAATGAAAATGTTATTTTTTTTACGAAAAAATAAATAAATAAAGGCGGTACTTGTCAAGATCACAAGTAGAGAGCATCAAATGGAAATAAAAAAATTATGAAAGTAAGCTAATATTTACATATAATCAGTACAATTTTTTTTTTTTTTGTTTAAACTCTTACAAATTACTCATACATTTTGTGTGTATGAACTTTTGAGTGGATGGAAAATAATGTGGGACTCAAACGCATCCCAGCAGTCCTGACATCCAGTCTTGTCCTAAATCTAGAAATAAGGAAACATTGTCACACCTTTCTCTTTCTCTGCGACTGTTGCGTCGCAGTCGCAGCATGTTGCAGTGCGACACCATAGACTGCCATTAAAAAAATTGTCGCGCGACAAATGTCGTCGTGTAGACGTAGCCTAACAGCACTGTTTCAGTTCAGCAATATTCTTGGGATGTCTGGTGTGAATCGCTTTCTTGAGGTCATGCCACAGCATCTCAATCGTGTTGAGGTCAGGACTCTGACTGGGCCACTACAGAAGGCCTATTTTCTTCTGTTTAAGCCATTCTGTTGTTGATTTACTTCTATGCTTTGTGTTGTTGTCCTGTTGCAACAGCCATCTTCTGTTGAGCTTCAGCTGGTGGACAGATGGCCTTAAAGGGGTATTCCCACTTCATTAAATAGGGTTACATTAAATCATTGCCCCCCACTGAACATTTCTTATAATACATGTAATTAAAAAAAACATACCATTCAGCCTAAAAATGCTCCTTTCACTCCCCTGTGTTTGTGCTGGTATCCCATGGATATGGCCACATCTCGCCGGCCGCATCCATGCCGCACTTGCGCACTGGTTTCTATTGCGATCCTGCAGCCGGCCTCTCACTCACACTGTGAGCGCGCACGAGTGAAACCGCTCAGTCAGATTAGCAAAGAGGCAGCAGCAGGCAGTGTAATAGGAGCCGACAGTGGAAGCTAGCCCCGCCCCTCCCCCCAACCAATCAGAGGCAACCAGCACTGACTCACAGCACAGGGGGAGTCGCAGGGACTCAGAGAATCGTCTGAGTTTATTAGTTAAAAGAATCGAATGAGTCACAGACTGTGTCACCGAGTCCCTGCCAGACTTCCTGCTCTGCGGCTCCCTGTCTCCTGACAAGTCCGTGGGTGGAGGGTGGTTGTATAGTATTGCATGTAGCAGAGCTGTGTGTGTATAGGGTGCTATGGGGGGGGGGGGGTATAATATTGCATGTAGCAGAGCTGTGTGTGTATAGGGTGCTATAGGGGGGTATAGTATTGCATGTAGCAGAGCTTTGTGTGTATAGGGGGGTATAATATTGCATGTAGCAGAGCTGTGTGTGTATAGAGTGCTATAGGGGGGTATAGTATTGCATGTAGCAGAGCTGTGTGTGTATAGGGGGTATAGTATTGCATGTAGCAGAGCTGTGTGTGTGTATAGGGTGCTTGCAGCAATGTAGCAGAGTAGGAAGCCTGGCAGGGACTCGGTGACAGGATTCTTTTAACTAATAAACTTCTTAGACAATTATCTAAATACCTGCAATAACTATACAGTGTAATTACATCCCAGTCTGCTCCACTGCATTCACTGCAGCAGAGCTGTGTTTGCCAGGAGCGAGTCCCTCCTGACCTTCGGTTCACTTGAGAGCCGACTCAGCAAGTGAACCGAAGATTCGATGAGCTGAGCATGCGCATTGATCTTTGGTTCACTTGCTTCTGCCGACTCAGTAAGTGAACCGAAGATCCGATTCATGAATCTGTTCTTTTGAATGAACTGATTCAAATGAATCGATTCATGAAAAAGATCCGAACTTCCCATCTCCCAGAATGATGACTCATCCACATGAACGAGCACGCAAGGACTGAGCTCTCAGGGTAAGTCATGAGGAGGCGTGGCTGGCCTTCACTCAACTGCCTGAGCCAAACCAGGAAGTTATCAGGACATTTACTGCTGGCAAGATTGAAAAAGCAAGATGGGCCAACCCCTTTAAGTTCTCCTGCAAAATGTATTGATAAACGTGGGAATTCATTTTTGCTTCGATTATAGCAATCCGTCCAGGCCCTGAAGCAGCAAAGCAGACCCAAACCATGATTCCCCCACCACCATACTTCACAGTTGGGATGAGGTTTTGATGTTGGTGTGCTGTGCCTCTTTTTCTCCACACATTGTGTTGTGTGTTTCTTCCAAACAACTCAACTTTGGTTTCATCTGTCCACAGAATATTTTGCCAGTACTGCTGTGGAACATCTAGGTGCTCTTGTGCAAACTGTAAACGTGCAGCAATGGTTTTTTTAGACAGCAGTGGCTTCCTCTGTGGTATCCTCCCATGAAATCCATTCTTGTTTAGTGTTTTACGTATCGTAGATTCACTAACAGGGATGTTAGCATATGCCAGAGACTTTTGTAAGTCTTTATCTGACACTCTAGGATTCTTCTTCACCTCATTGAGCAGTCTGCGCTGTGCTCTTGCAGTCATATTTACAGGACGGCTACTCCTAGGGAGAGTATCAGCAGTGCTGAGCTTTCTCCATTTATAGACAATTTGTCTTACCGTGGACTGATGAACAGCAAGGCTTTTGGAAATACTTGTATAACCCTTTCCAGCTTTATGCAGGTCAACAATTCTTAATCGTAGGTCTTCTGAGAGCTCTTTTGTGCGAGGCATCATTCACATCAGGCAATGCTTCTTGTGAAAAGAAAACCCAGAACTTTGTGTGTGTGTGTGTGTGTGTGTGTGTGTGTTTTTTTTTTTGCAGGGCAGCTGTAACCAACACCTCCCATCTCATTGATTGGACTCCAGTTGGCTGATGCCTCACTCCAATTAGCTCTTGGAGATGTCATTAGTCTAGGGGTTCACATACTTTTTCCACCTGCACTGTGAATGTTTACATGGTGTGTTCAATAAAAACATGGTAACATTTAATTCTTTGTGTGTTATTAGTTTAAGCAGACTGTGATTGTCTATTGTGACTTAGATGAAGATCAGATCACATTTTATGACCAATTTGTGCAGAAATCCATATCATTCCAAAGGGTTCACATACTTTTTCTTGCAACTGTATTTGAGTAATGCAAATTAAAAGGAATTGCATTAATGCAGCTTAAAATTAGAATTTTGTGAAAAGGGTCAATATTCTAGGCCCAGTGTCACACTCTAGTCAGCTAAAATTAATCCATACCCCCTGAGCAAAGGGTACCTCAAAATTGTGACTTTGGGGTTTCATAATCTATAAGCCATAATCATCCAAATTATTACAAATAAAGGCTTGAAATATCTCCCTTTGCATGTAATGAGTTTATCTCATATGTTAGTTTCACCTTTTAAGTTGCATTACTGAAATAAATGAACTTTGCACGATATTCAAATTTCTCGAGTTTCACCTGTAACTTATACCAGCTGTACATATATAAATATATACAGGAGGTGACCAGTTTATACCAGCAGACACAGGAAGCTTACTGTATGTATATACCAGAAGGTAACGAGTTAGTACCTGGGCCTAGTACTTAGTGGGCTGGCTCACTAGTGCTGAACGTTAGAGGCTGACTATGCCTAGCAGTCAGAGAGCGAGGTCGAGGTTAAAGTGCTGGCTGGAACGGCATGGTGGTGGGATTGTGGATGCAGTGAGGTGAGTAGTGCACTGACTGAGAAACAGAGTGAGCAGTGGCACCCGCACTCCGTTCCCTCCTGCAGATAATGGTTCAGAATGGGCCAGCGCATCACGCAGCAGCGCTGATGACGTTGTGACATCACATCATATCGCGCACTGTGCGGTCTGGATGTGCAGCCAGACCCTTCCCCGTGCCATGGGGATACTTAAAGTGCCCATGCCTGACCCATCACCCATAAACACACAAAAAAGGAGGACTTCTGGCTGGCTGTCCTGGCCTTGCGCTGGACAGAAGACAAAGTCTAAAAATTAGACTGTCCAGCCTACAACCAGACATCTGGCCACCCTAGGTACAGGTGAATTCCACCCAGTGGGCACCTAGTCTCCCACCCCCTGCCCCTGCACAAGTGGCACATAACACAGTAGACCTACTATACTACGTATAGATAGGCTAGTTGAGATGCTGCATGTTGCCTATGTTTTAAATAAAAAAAACTTGATAGATCATTTAACAAACTACAGTTTATTATAGACACTGCCAGGTAGCTGAGATGACATGGGTACTAAGGAAGACCAGCAAGTATTCTCTTTTCCCAGGGACCTGCCTTCCCAAAGTCACTGCAGGGACCCCCATAATCAATCCTCTTGTATCCTCTTAGTAGGTAATAACTGAATGTATCCGTATGGTGGGCCTCCACAACAAATTTTACTGGTGGGCCATAGGCACCTCAGTCTGACTCTGTCTGTATGGTATCCCATGGCACATTTGCCCATAGGGGCAAAGGGTAGGCAGAGATTTCTCAATGCTATCCTTGAACAGTGTCTCCCACATCTTAGGATGAGGCTACACTGCAAATTTTTTGTACCGCGACTGATTGATTTTAAAGGGGGTTATCCTTAGGATAGGTCATCATTATCACATCGGCAAGGGTCTAAGTCCCAGCACCCCCGCCGATAAGCTGTTTCAGGGATGCGTCAATTGACGCATCCAAGGGGGAACTTCTGACTGGCTCCCAACACGGCTGGCACCACCACAAGATTAGGCTTTAATTTTTCGTGTGCTGCTATACGCATTTTTTCAGCTGTTTCAGGGAGCCGTTGTACTGACCGGAGCTCAGGTGGGCGATGCAGGCTCAAAGCAGCTTTCCAAGCACATCACCGTACATCTTATAGTATTGCAGCTCGGCTCCATTGACTTAAATGGGGCTTAGCTGTGACTAGGCCACATGACTGATGTAGAGTGATGTCACTAGCCTAGGATGAGGCTGCGGCACTCAAGGCCTCTTCTAACAGCTGATCGATGGGGGTCCCAGGTGTCGCACCCCCACAGATCTGATACTGAGAATAAGTCATAAATATATTTTCCTGGATGACCCTCCTTTTAACTATTGAACTGCAGTTCAAATGAATGCATAAAGTTAAAAGCAATCTTGTGGACTGTAGCTGTCACTCAATTAAAATCAATCAGTCGTGCTACAAAAAGTCGCAGTGTAGCCTCAGTGTCCGGCTACACAGAAGAGGATGCAGAGGGGAGAACTGAAGGTTGCTTAGACCTCAGCGAGACACGCAGCACCTTAGTTTAGATCCAGGTAAGGTATCGGGCAGGTAGTCGGGCACACAGGAGAAGGAAGAGGCAGACTGCTAAATCCTAATGTCTGGCTGAGGAGCCACTTGCCTGACCTTTACATGGAGCTGTATGAGGGATTGTTTGTGGGATGAATGGTTTTTATTGAAAACATTTTTGGGGTGCACACAACTTTTTGATCACTGTTGTTGAATTTTTTTGGGGGTGGCATAAGGTGACCAAAAAATGCAGAATTGCATGTTAAAATCTTTTTTTTTCTGTTGGGGATCTTTCATACAAGCGTGTCCCTTGCGGGACAATGCTGTGTGCCTCTGCGTGAGCTTTCTGTAACAGAATCATACTGAAATAAAGCTGTCAGTATGATTCCATTACAGAAAGGTCAGACAGAGGCACACAGCATTATCAATCATGATAATGCCGTGCACTTCTGTAGTCCAGACCACATAATCCCTCTCACACAGAGCGCGATTCCCACAAGAGAAAGGGGGGGAGGTATGATTTAAACTTTTAAAGGTCATCATTATGAGATCGGCGGGGGTCTGGTTGAAGAGAAGGCCGTGCGAGTGCAAGCGCAGCCTTCCCTTCATTGTTTACCTGCTCACCGTCCACATCACAGCAGTGAGCAGGTGTAATTACAACCTGTTCCATTCACTTCAATGGGACAGCACCTTCCTATACACTTGAATGGGAACCAGCCGCCCCATAGAAGCATAGAAGTGAATGGGACAGCTTGTAATTACACCTGCTCACTGCTGTGATGTCGAGGGCGAGCAGGTAAACAATGAAGGGAAGGCTGCACTTGCGGCCTTCCCTTCAACCAGCTGACCAGCAGGGGTACCAGGTGTTAGACCCCTGCTGATCTGATATTGATGACCTATCCTGAACATGTGATTTTATTAGAGGTTGTTCATCTTCGGGGGGCCTTTCTGCCAGACCTGTGGCGTGAAGCATAATTACCTGATCCCTGCTTCTGGGTTCCAGCTCTAGTGTGCCCCTCTTAATAAGGCCTCATGCACACGACCATGTCCATTTGGAGGTCCGCAAATCGTGGATCTGCCACATACGGATACCATCTGCTTGAGTTCCACAATTTCCACACACTGCCCCAACTTTTTTTTCGGGCCCCACTGAAGTGAATGGGTCTGGATTTGGACCAAAAATACCATCGCGCGCATGAGGCCTAATTTAGTCGGGTCCTCCTCCAGAAGTATTTTTGCGAAGGCTGGCATGTGAAATGCTGGCCTTTAGCAAATCACCCCAAGGTGTAGGCGCTAGTTTCCTGGATGCTTTGATCTGTGCATGTACAGGTCCCAGACACAGGTGCAGATCGAAGTTGGAAGTTGCTTGAGATTACTGATAGATGGGTCATTTAAGGAGATGTGAACAGCATGGCAGAGAAGAAGACTTAAGTTGGATATATTCCCTCTGCCTGCATATTAGTCTATATTATATAGAGTGGCCAACCCCTTTAATGATCCAGTCATCAGAGGGATACGTCCAATATTCCTGTCTTACCCAGAAGTGAAAAGGATGGTAGGAGTTTCTAATTTCCTATAGAGAGCTCTGGCGCTCAGAAGGGCGGCCATGTCCAAAAGCTGTCCTTATCCCAAATTCACTCTACATAACAGCCCTGAAGGTGCCAAATTGATTTATTATTATTATTATTAATATTATTATTATTATTATTATTATTATTGCGCCATTCATTCCATAGCGCTGTACATATGATAAGCGGTGCACATACATAATACAGACAATTGCACTAATCATAAACAAGACGAGTTACAAACTGGTACAGAAGGAGAGAGGGCCCTGCCCATGAGGGCTTACAATCTACATGGTATGGGAGAAGGACACAGTAGGTGCGGGTGAAGTTAGTTATGGCGGTATAGAGGCAGCAGGGTTGTAGGCTTGTCTGAAGAGGTGGGTTTTCAGGTTTCTTTTAAAGGATTCCACTCTATTGTCAGGAATAAGGACCGCCTTATTCCTAGTTATGTTTGCTGTGCTATTATGTTTTATGGCTATATGTCGTAGTGTAACATAGTCCAGTGTGATTCAGATTCATATACAGTATGTATTTGTATTGCCAGGCCAGCAGCCATTGATGAATTGATTGAAGGCTGCATATAGTGCCAAGATGTCTGCCTCATTCCTGTGAAAACAGCTAACTGCTCCCCGGGGGGTTAGTTAGCACAGAGATGGGCCCGTTTGCTGGTCACTCGGGACAGGGGACAGCAGACTCACCGGCGTTGTCAGCATGGGGGCTTCATATCAGAGAATAAACAATAAGTTGTAATCCTTCATAACTTGTTCAGGATGTGGCTGACGTCTCCAAAACCCAGCTCATCATTTCTGTATGATGGGGCATCGCATGGACACCAGGCATGGCGTATCCACTTCCTAGCGTCCTGGACATGTCTCGTTTGATATGCTAGGACTCGGGACAATGAGAAGAATTATGAAGGGCTGGGGTCTGTATCACTATCAGGGCAACTGGGAAACTATATTTTTGATATTTTCATACCTGTTCCCTAGTTGGCCAGGGGGCCGGCTGCATGGGTAATGTAGCTTGGCCCAGAGGGGCGGAGTCAGAGGTGGGAGGGAAAATAGCCCTCAGTCCTGCCCCTGGAGGAAAGGCATAAAAATGCAATCCCTGGATATTTGGGTGTCACAAAGTGGGAGATCCAATGGAATTGGTTTGTGCACCATTACTTTGCCCAAATCTCCTGGGAGGAAGGGACTTTTACCACACACATGTTAAGTATTAGAACTTTCTTTGTTTTCAACTTTTTATTTTACAATTGTTTGCCATTTATGTATGTCTCTTCTTAATCATTTTTTGTAACCAAGTACTGTCTGTTTTTTATACATTAAACCTAAAAGTTTAATGGTTGGTCTTGTAACCTTCAGAACCTGTTAGCTCCATGACGAGTGTGTGTAGTGTACTGTCTTCTCTTCACTAACTATTGCAGGGATGGCCAACCTGAGGCTCTCCAGATGTTGCAAAACTACAACTCCCATCATGCCCGGACAGTCTACAGCTATCAGCCTACAGCAGGGCATGGTGGGAGTTGTAGTTTTACAACAGCTGGAGAGCCGCAGGTTGGCCATGCCTGATTACTATTGCATAGTTTGTCAATGTGTGTGTTCATGTGTGTGCCTTCAGCACCATCTAGTGACCTTTAGCTGTAAGTGCATCTTCTGCCTTGTTAAACTATGCATATTCATTAGGTCACCTGACCTCCTGCTCACAGTGCTTTCTGGGAAAGAGACAGGCACCTTCTTCCTTTTTCTCCTCACCTCATGGAAGGAGCAACTGCACATTGTGTGTCTCTTACTAAAGCATCGTCGGTAAGGGATTAATTAATGTTTTTGCATAAGTTTTGTGTACATTGTTCTGTATATTCAGTTCTTGTATGTTCATTTTCTTATAGTTTACCTTATCTAATGCCGGTTAATAAAACCACAGACTACAGAAACAAGTCTCATCTTATTAACTAGTAGAATGGTGATATCTGCCTGTTGAGCTGCATATAGACCCCGGGGGTACATGTTGTGAGAACAGGACATGCAGTCTGAGGCTGTATGTTGTATTTCCATGAGGCTTGCTATCGTGTGGGTGTCTGCTTGCGAGTGGAACACTCAGGGGTGTCCTGTCGACCTTATAACTGACGGGTGGTGGCAGTGAAAGTTTTGTGTTAGTGCGTGGGTGTGCTTGCAGGCTTCAGGTGGCGATTTATGCTCTAGTTATGGCCCGGTGTAGGGCGTAATGGCGTGTGAGGTGAATCTGCCTGAAGGGCTTGGGCAACCCTTGTCACGTGACGTGGTGGGCTGGTCTGGTTGGTCCCTGGTACGTGAGAAATCTATAGTAAGATCTTTCTATTAAATTTGAATGTGTTGTGATGGATGTTCATTTATCTAGTAATGGACCTTTATCTGTTTATTGGTTTGGTCTTGGGCCATCTGTGCTGCTAGTACCTAGGGTTACCTAATAAGTTTTAATTTTAAGAGTTGTACCCTTGGGGGACATGGATGTCATAGAGGGGAGTCCACCTCTATGATCCAGAGTGATCAGCCACAAATCAAGATGGCCTTCCACTCTGGCAGACCAGGCTAAACCCAGCCATGTACTGCATGACAGCCTTTTATAATGCTATTTATTCATTTATTTATTTTAAACAATTTAACGCGGGTTTAGGGTACAGCACACGGAGTGGAGTTTTAGCAGCAGAATTTCCACTGCAGATTTTAATGTGTTTCTGCAGCAAAATTGTCCCATGTCACTGAGCCATGTATGTTTCCTTTTATTATAATAGGGTGATTGAGTGGGGGTAGCTAGGGGAAGGCGCTGTGTATTGTGGGGTGCAGCTGACAGAAAAACTTCTTAGATATTTGCTAAGAACAGGCATAAACTGCCATGTTGTGGCAATTGTGCTGGGATGAGGAGGCCGAACTACAGATCGGCATTCACATATTTGTTTGTTACTTTGTGGGGGAGCGGTACTAATCTGAATATTTGCTCAGGGTGAAATAATGCTTGGCTTCATCCCTGATTAATTAGATTTGTTGTGTTTCCATTCATATTTCATCTTAGGCCAATCCTGAAACCTCTAAAGAAACGAAGTCCATGATAAATATATTCAGCATCTCTGAAAATGGACAACAATGGGATTTCGAAATCTGATCAAATAATATACTTCACCCTAGAGATCATCAACCTCCTAACTGGACAGGTAAACTGGAGTGTTTTAAGGCCCATTTAGGGAGCCTTCACACACTGCAGGTTTTGTTGAAATTTCCAGGACAGAAAATCATTTCCATTCACCTACTGGGGCTTTCAGAAATCTATGGGCTTGCTGCCCCATTTCTGCTACAAAATCTGCAGCGTTTGAAGGCACCCTTACCTTACGTAGGCCAATGACCAAGTGAACGATCAGACTTTCACACAGTCATTTGAGATCACTGGCCCATGTAAACATGTCTGCTGATCAGACAACAAGCAAATGCTCATTTGTTGATTGCATCTTTTATGCAGACATTAAATTGTTTAAATAAATTTTAAATAATGAAAAACTTAGTACACAGTGATTAAAGGGATTTTCCGAAACTTTTACACTGATGGCCTATACTCTGGGTAGGTCATCAGTATCTGATTGGTGGGGGTCCGACACCCTCACAGTAGCGCAGTGGCCTTATCTCGGCTCGCGGCCTTCTCTCAGCTCACCATGCAAAGCACTATTAGGGTTGCCACCCAGCCGGTATCTCACGGCAAGGCCGGTAATTTTGGTCTTCCGGCAATGTTAATTGCCACTATTTTCCTAACAGGACTGCTACTAATGAGTGCTTCCATTGTGGAGCGTTCATTAGTGCAGCCTTTACCCCCCTCCCCCTGTGTTAATTAAAAAAGAAATAGAAACAACTCGATTTGTTTGCGCTGCTGACTGGAGGACAGAACCTGCGAGATGTCATCATGCTTTAGTGCAGGTCCTGTCCTGAGTTTCCAGTCAGCAGGGAACGTTCAGAGGCACGAGCAAATGTGTTTTTTTTTTGCAGAAACAGAGGGGGGGGCGTTAATGGGGGCATTATTATTATTATTATTACTGGGAGCCACAGTATGATAGCAACTTAACAGCCTGTGTTAAGTCGCGCCCCACTGCCACAACCCCTTTGGGGTGTGGCTTAACATGGCCGGTAGTTTTTGTTGGGAAAGTTGGCAACCATAAGCACTATACATTGTATAGTGGTTGTGCTTGGTATCGCAGCTCGGCCCCATTCACTCCTAGGCCATGTGACCAATGAACGTGACTTCATATGGCCGGGGCGCAACTGCGATCTCTGGTACCTCCTCAAACAGCTGATCAGTGGGGGTCCTAGATGTTGGACCCCCACCGTTCAGACAAGTGTAAAAGTCTCGGAAAACCACTTTAACACGAGGACTGTATACTGCTACAGATGGATCTGGATAAGTCGAAGGCTTTGGCAGAGAAGTGGCAAATGAGGTGTAATACTGATGCACAGTGGCGGGTAAGTAGACCCTGGGTGGTTTACCAAACTTGGGCCCCCACCCTACTACCTAATATAATGTCTAAAGTTAGCACACCTTCCCCTTTATTTCTGCGGTACCAGGTTTAATTCTGGTTAAAGCCTAACTAGTATCCTAAATAAACTTAGACCCCAGACCATACTTGCCCTCCTCGCTCCTGTTTTGCTTTCAGGTATGGGCATCCAGACCTGAAGATAAGCACGGATGCTATGAAGGCAACTTCAATAAAATCCTAAAAAGACCGCCATGCCTGGAAAACTTGGCCGACCCTGGATTTCGCCACACAATCATAGTTTTCTGTGACCTTTTATTATCGCCTGCTCCAGTAGTGTATACACCCATGATGAGTTACTATAGTTTTAGTTGCTGGTTACCAGCAGATCTGCCAGTGTAAATCAGACCTATATTGCTAAAGCAGAAGAGATGAGAAAGATTCTTGGAATGTAACATGGCATCTATATTACTACAGCATTGGAGATTCGATTGAGTGATTCAGAGAATGAGAAGCATTGGAGATTTTTGGTGGCATTGGAGAAGTGTGGGATTCTGGCAATGTTAAGACAACTTATTCACCTTACAAACACATAATTGGGCACTTCAGACACTGGCACATTGACGGCAGGTTTATCACTGTGTCCTCCTTAGTTTTCTGATGCAAGTACATCAGAAAATATGCTGCTTAAATACCTCATACACTCTGTTCATATTACCTTAGAGCCTTCCATCACCTGTATATGTCAGGAGTATTGTCCAACATATACCCCGCCCTGGCAGAAGACTTTGATGTATGCCCAGGGGTGCACCTAGCCTTTCAGCTGCCTGAGGCGAAAACTAAAATGGCAACCCCTGCCCTATTGTAAGACACAGGGCTTTTTTTCTCAGAGAAAAGGTGGTGGAACTCACCCCCCCTCCCCTGGCCACGCCCCTACCCAACCCTAGGACCGCCCCCCCCTACCCACCCCTAAGACCGCCCCCCTACCCACCCCTAGGACCGCAAGTAAAATTTGGGGGGGGGGGGGGGTATAAAAGTCCAGCCCAGCAAAGAAACCCCCCAGATGGGGATAGCACTGTTAATGGGGGATCTGGGGATGGCACTGTTAATCTGTTAATGGGGGAATCTGAGGATGGCACTGTTATGGGGTGGAGGATCTGGGGATGGCATCCACAGATCCCCCATCCTATAACAGTGCCATCCACAGACCCCCGCCACCCCATAACAGTGCCATCCACAGACCCCTGCCACCCCATAACAGTGCCATCCACAGACCCCTGCCACCCCATAACAGTGCCATCCACAGACCCCTGCCACCCCATAACAGTGCCATCCACAGACCCCCCCCACCCAATAACAGTGCCATCCACAGACCCCTCCCCCACCCCATAACAGTGCCATCCACAGACCCCTCCCCCACCCCATAACAGTGCCATCCACAAACCCCCCCACCCCATAACAGTGCCATCCACAAACCCCCCCACCCCATAACAGTGCCATCCATAGACCCCCCCACCCCATAACAGTGCCATCCACAGACACCCACCCACCCCATAACAGTGCCATCCACAGACACCCACCCACCCCATAACAGTGCCATCCACAGACACCCACCCACCCCATAACAGTGCCATCCACAGACCCCCCCACCCCATAACAGTGCCATCCACAGACCCCCCTTAACAGTGCCATCCACAGACCCCCCCCACCCCATAACAGTGCCATCCACAGACCCCCCCCCCCACCCCATAACAGTGCCATCCACAGACCCCCCATTGCCGCTCCAGTAGAGACTTATAAAATGTGTAATTAAATGAATAATGATTCCTGCTGCCCCTCAGTAAGATAACTTTCAATATATTGTACTCACAGCCGGCTACTGTTATCGTAATGCAGGCGGCCGGGCAGACGAGCGGCAGCGTCACTGACTGACGTCACGTGCGTGCGCCGCCTACTTTATGAATGAAGCAGGCGGCCCAGGCAGGTGACGTCAGTCAGTGACGCTGCCGCTCGTCTGCCCGGCCGCCTGCATTACGATAACAGTAGCCGGCTGTGAGTACAATATATTGAAAGTTATCTTACTGAGGGGCAGCAGGAATCATTATTCATTTAATTACACATTTTATAAGTCTCTACTGGAGCTGGGGGCCGGAGCACAGTGAACGCACCGGCCCCCAGCTCCTCCTCCCAGTCCCTCCCCGCTGATACATCGCATCGCAGGCTGCGATGTCAAAAGGTGGCGGAATGCCGTTCCGGTGCGTTCCGCCAGAAAAAAAGCCCTGGTAAGACATACATGGAAAACATTACATACAGCTCTAAAAAACATACAGGGTAATACAGCACCACATATGTACCTCTTACATCCAGTGACATGTCCTCTGATGTACAGTAGATGTTCTTTCTTTATTTTTTCCATTCAGACCAGACCACCATGATTTATTTCAGCCTTCTCTTGTCTCTGCAGAGTTTGACAACTACTTTTCCATCCTCCTCCCCACATTCTGAACACCCCATCCTTCCCCCTCTAATACTGTGCACCCTAATACTATACTGCAGAAACAGATAATCCCCCTGAAAATACTCATACCACACAGATAGTTCCCCTTCAATAATTATTTGCACACAGTGCCCTAAAAAATATCTGTGCCCAGCAAATGGCATCCCTGAATCGTATAGTGCCGTAAGCCTTGTGTGCTCCCAAAAAAATTGTGCTAAGCTGATACTGTGCCAGGATGCCTCCCCATGTAGCAGTCCTCCCAAAAGTCCCTCCAATAGTAATAATTCTCTGCCAGAGTGCACTATGTAGTAACAGTGCACCCAATAGTAATGTCCCTCATTTTGCCCCCAGTAGTAGTAATTCCCCCTATAATGTGTGCTCCCATTGTGGCCGTACACCATGCTGCCAAATAAAAATACTCCAGTCTGCTGTCAGTGATGCAGAGCAAGACACTGACCTCTTCTAGCCTGTGTCCTGAGCTCTATGCAGCTCGGCTCAGGCAGCGTGCTAATGATGACACCGGCCTCTGATAGGATTTAGTCTTAGTTCCTGCAGTCTATTAGAGGAAATGGTGGGCTAGGGAGACATCGCTCCCGTGCCCTGTCGGAGCATTTACCGGTATTGCTGTCCTGAGTACAGAGATGCAGTTAAATATGAAGCGATGAGTGTTTCCACAATGGAAGCGCTCATTGCCCATGGCTCTTCCGCTGCCCCCCTCTTGCCTCTACCTGGTGCTGCCTGAGGCGATCGCCTCACCTGGCCTCATTGGTGGTGTACCCCTGCGTATGCCCCTGTATACAGTGACATAAGTTGCACAAGTACCAGTGTAACAAAAAAAAAGTATACTGCGTGGTACACTTTTATTATTTTTTTACAGAATGCCTATGTATAAAATAGCATAATCTATGACTTTATTTTGTACAGAAAAATGTATACTGATGTACCAGCACAGCAGGGGCCAAGAGCATCTTCTTGGCTTCTGTCAGTTGAATAGAGCCCTATGGATGTGTTTTGAAGTAGGGATCGACCAATATTGATTTTTTTTTTTTTTTAGGGCCGATACCGATAATTTGTGAACTTTCAGGCCGATAGCCAATAATTTATACCGATATTCTGGGAATTTTCCTATTCACCCTGATAGAGATCTATCAGGGTGAATAGGAGCTCACACTGTCCCTGCTGCTCTGCTTTGTGCACACAGCAGCATGGAGCTGAACATGGCAGCCAGGGCTTCAGTAGCATCCTGGCTGCCATGGTAACCGATCGGAGGAGCAGGGGAGAGGGGATCCTGTGGCCACTGCCACCAATGATTAATACTGGGGGGGGGGGGCTTGGGTGGGGGGGCGCACTGCGCCACCAACGTTTTTAATACTGGGATGGGGGTGGGGGGTGCACTGCGCCACCAATGAAGATAAGTCTTTCATTAACCCCTTAAGGACCTAGGACGTACCGGTACGCCCTATTTCCCGAGTCCTTAAGGACCTAGGACGTACCGGTACGCCCTATTTCCCGAGTCCTTAAGGACCGAGGACGTACCGGTACGTCCTGACTTAAAATCGGAACTCCGGCGCCGCAGGGGTTAATCGGAACGGGATTTCGGCTGAAATCATTCAGCCGGCATCCCGTAACAATGCAGGGGGGGGTCATTTGACCCCCCCGTATCGGCGATCGCAGAAAACCGCAGGTCAATTCAGACCTGCGGTTTTCTGCGTTTCCGGTCCATTCGGGTGTCCTGTGACCCGATGAACCGGAAAAAGACTGCGATCGGTGGCGTAATTATACACCACCTATCGCAGTCCGAGGATTTGGAGAGGCGGTGCTGGCCCTGGTGCTGAATGCCGCTGTCCAGGGTGCTGATTGGTGCAGGGGAGAGAGGCGCGAGATTCAAACTTCCTGCGCTCCTCTCTCCCCTCCTCTTCCTGTCCAGCACCCTGACCGTGCAGCACCGTCCAGAACGAGCTCCTGTGTCCCCCTAATCGGCATCCATCACCCTCCTGCACCCATCGCCACCCAGGTAGGTTAGGGTCAGTGAGGGAGAGGCACCGTTAGGCAGGGAAAGAAGGGAAAAGTAAGTTAGAAAAAAAAAAAAAAAAAAGTACTTTTATTCCAAACTTCCAAACTTCCATCTAACCCTAACCCAGACCCCTCCTGCCACTTGCCCGCCCACCCACCCCCCACCAGCCACTTCCCCCCCCCCCACCTGCCTCCCCCCCCCACCCACCCCCCACCAGCACCCCCACTCACCACCACTTTTTTTTTTCTGCGTGCGCTGACTGGCCGGCACTTTTTAGCGTCCGTCCACTGTTAGCGCATCGCCCGCCCCACCACCCCACCGACCGCTGATCAGCGTTGTACCGCTGATCAGCAAGTTTTAACTTTTTTTTTTTCTAACACTTGCCCATTTTTTTGCCTGGACTTTTTAGTACGCGAACACCCGTTGCCCCCACACACACGCACATATAATAAAGTTTGCCACACACGCACACCTACACGCACACACACCCATGGCCCACCGGATGTTCTCGGCCGAGGAGGCATACGCCCAGATTGCCTCCGACTCTGAGAGCCCCAGTGAGGATGAGGATGACCCCACATTCCTTTTGTCATCCGCATCCTCCTCATCATCATCTGATGACGATGAGCCACCAAGGCGGCGGAGACGCCGCCAGGCGGAGCCAGGGGCCCCACATGCTAGGGATCCTGTGGCCCACCCTAGTACGAGCCGCCCTGGGGTTCGTACTGGTTTCCCGGCCCACCAAATAAGTCCACCGGAGCCCCCTGCCGATGAACTTAGCTGGTGTCCCCCAGTGGACTTTGAGCCTGAGATTCCGGATTTTGCTGGCAATCCTGGAATCCAGATTCCCACAGTGGGGTTTACTGAAATAGACTATTTTAGTTTTTTTTTCAGTAACTCACTGGTGAATTTGATGGTGGAGCAGACGAATCTGTACGCCCAACAGTTCGTCGCTCAAAACCCAGGCTCAGTTTTGGCTAGACCCGGTGGCTGGACGCCGGTCAGTGCAGCCGAAATGAGGACATTTTGGGGCCTCGTGCTGCATATGGGTCTAGTCCAAAAACCCAGTGTCAGGCAATACTGGAGTGGGGACATACTCTACCAGACCCCACTGTACAGTATGGTCATGATACGTCACCGGTTTGAGGCCATCCGGAAATGTCTGCATTATTCCGATAATGCAGCATGTCCCCCCCCCGAAGTGATCCTGCCTATGACCGGCTGTATAAGATACGGCCGGTCATCGATCACTTTGGGGCCACATTTCAGCAGGCCTACGTACCTGGAAGGGAGGTCGCGGTTGATGAGTCTCTCGTTGCGTTCAAGGGGAGACTCAGTTTCCGCCAATACATTCCCACAAAGCGGGCGAGGTATGGCGTGAAGCTATACAAAATTTGTGAGAGTGCCTCAGGGTACACTTACAAATTTCGTGTGTACGAGGGGCGAGATTCCCGTATTGAACCCCCAGAATGTCCCCCCACTCTGGGTGTTAGCGGGAAACTCGTGTGGGACCTTATGTACCCACTGCTGGATAATGGTTACCACTTGTACGTGGATAACTTTTATACCAGCATTCCCTTGTTCAGGTCCCTTGCCGCCAGATCCACGTTCGCTTGTGGGACCGTGCGGAAAAATCAACGCGGCCTCCCTGCCTACCCCCTCCAGGTACCTATCCCCAGGGGTGAGACCCGTGCCCTTACCAGTGGAAACCTGTTGCTGGTCAGGTATAAGGACAAGAGGGATGTCCTTATGCTGTCCACAATCCACGGTAACGGCACCACCCCTGTCCCTGTGCGAGGTACCGCGGCAACGGTCCTCAAGCCCGATTGTATCGTCGACTACAATCGGTATATGGGAGGAGTTGATCTCTCTGATCAAGTCCTCACGCCATATAACGCCATGCGCAAAACCCGGGCATGGTACAAAAAAGTTGCGGTCTACTTGGTACAGGTTGCCATGTACAACTCTTTTGTACTATCCCGAAGCGCTGGCAGCACAGGGACATTCCTCCAGTTCTATGAGGCAGTCCTCAAAGACCTGATCTTTTCGGACCGGGAAAGAGCAGGCCGGAGTACCTCGGGAATTGGAGGCGCCCGGATCGTCCCTGGCCAACACTTTCCAGGTGTGGTCCCCCATACTGGAAAGAAGGGACGAACCCAAAAAAAGTGCAGAGTGTGTCACAAGAGGGGGATACGGAAGGACACCACTACTCAATGTGACACTTGCCCCGATCATCCGGGCCTCTGCATTATCAATTGCTTCAGGGAGTATCACACTTCCATGGAGTACTAAATTTTTATAATCCTCAACAGTCCACTAGAGAACATAAAACACTATGGCTCTCAGACTTTGGAGACACGGAAACAATTTTTCTTTCCCCAAAAAATATTAGTTTTAGAGCAGGCATCCTCAAACTGCGGCCCTCCAGATGTTGTAAAACTATAACTCCCAGCATGCCCAGACAACCTACAGCCATCAGCAGGGCATGGTGGGAATTGTAGTTTTACAATATCTGGAGGGCCGCAGTTTTAGGATGCCTGCTTAGTGTCTCCAAAGTCTGAGAGCCATACATATTGGGCATCGTCGCGTGCGTAAAAGTCGTCGCTATAAAAATAACTTTTGACCAAACGCCTCGGATGAACGGTGTTAAAAATATAAAATAAAAACTGTGCCAAAACACCAATTTTTGGGCAAAATTTCAATTTGAATCCATTTTGCCGGTAATAAAGCAAGGGTTAACAGCCAAACAAAACTAAATATTTATTGCCCCGATTCTGTAGTTTGCAGAAACACCCCATATGTGGTCGTAAATGGCTATATAGCCGCACGGCAGGGCATAGAACGAAGGGAACTCCATATGGTTTCTGGAAGGCAGATTTTGATGGACAGTTTTTTTTTTGACACCATGTCCCATTAGAAGCCCCCCCTGATGTAGCCTAGACTAGAAACTCCAAAAAAGTGACCCCATCTAAGAAACTACACCCCTCAAGGTATTCAAAAGTTACTTTACAAACTATGTTAACCCTTTAGGTGTTCCACAAAACCAAATAGTGAATGTAGAAACAATTTTAGAATTACATTTTTTTGTTACATTGCCTCAAAAAAGACTAATATAGAGCAACCAAAAATCAAATTTACCCCAAAAATAGTCCCAAAACAACAACCACCTTATCCCGTAGTTTCCTAGATGGGGTCACTTTTATGGAGTTTCTACTCTAGGGGTGCATCAGGGGGCTTGAAAGGGTACATGGTGTCAATAAACCAGTCCAGCAAAATCTGCCTTCCAAAAATGACGTTCCCCTTCTTCTATGTCCTGCCGTTTAGCCAAATAGTAGTTTACGACCACATATGGGGTGTTTTTGCAAACTACAGAATCAGGGCAACCCATTTTGAGTGTTGTTTGGCAGTTAACCCTTGTTTTACTCCTGGAAAAAATTGATTATATTGGAAAATTTTCCAAAAAATAGAAATTTCAAAATTGTTTCTCCATCTGCCATTAACTCTTGTGGAACACCTAAAGGGTTAACAAAGTTTGTAAACCCAGTTTTGAATACCTTGAGGGGTGTACTTTCTTAGATGGAGTCACTTTTTTGAAATTTCTATTCTAGGGGTGCAACAGGGGGCTTCAAATGGGACATGGTATAAACAAAACCAGTCCTACCAAATCTGCCTTCCAAAACCCATATGGTGTTCCCCTCCTTCTATGTGCTACCGTTCGGCCAAACAGTAGTTTACGACCACATATGGGGTGTTTTTGCAAACTACAGAATCAGGGCAACCCATTTTGAGTGTTGTTTGGCAGTTAACCCTTGTTTTACTCCTGGAAAAAATTGATTATATTGGAAAATTTTCCAAAAAATAGAAGTTTCAAAATTGTTTCTCCATCTGCCATTAACTCTTGTGGAACACCTAAAGGGTTAACAAAGTTTGTAAACCCAGTTTTGAATACCTTGAGGGGTGTACTTTCTTAGATGGAGTCACTTTTTTGAAATTTCTATTCTAGGGGTGCAACAGGGGGCTTCAAATGGGACATGGTATAAACAAAACCAGTCCTGCCAAATCTGCCTTCCAAAACCCATATGGTGTTCCCCTCCTTCTATGTGCTACCGTTCGGCCAAACAGTAGTTTACGACCACATATGGGGTGTTTTTGCAAACTACAGAATCAGGGCAACCCATTTTGAGTGTTGTTTGGCAGTTAACCCTTGTTTTACTCCTGGAAAAAATTGATTATATTGGAAAATTTTCCAAAAAATAGAAATTTCAAAATTGTTTCTCCATCTGCCATTAACTCTTGTGGAACACCTAAAGGGTTAACAAAGTTTGTAAACCCAGTTTTGAATACCTTGAGGGGTGTACTTTCTTAGATGGAGTCACTTTTTTGAAATTTCTATTCTAGGGGTGCAACAGGGGGCTTCAAATGGGACATGGTATAAACAAAACCAGTCCTGCCAAATCTGCCTTCCAAAACCCATATGGTGTTCCCCTCCTTCTATGTGCTACCGTTCGGCCAAACAGTAGTTTACGACCACATATGGGGTGTTTTTGCAAACTACAGAATCAGGGCAACCCATTTTGAGTGTTGTTTGGCAGTTAACCCTTGTTTTACTCCTGGAAAAAATTGATTATATTGGAAAATTTTCCAAAAAATATAAATTTCAAAATTGTTTCTCCATCTGCCATTAACTCTTGTGGAACACCTAAAGGGTTAACAAAGTTTGAAAAAACAGTTTTGAATACCTTGAGGGGTGTAGTTTCTAGAATGGGGTCATTTTTGGGAGGTTTCTATTATCTAAGCCTCACAATATGACTTCAAACCTGAACTGGTCCATAAAAAGTGGGATTTTGAAGATTTCTGAAAATTTCAAAATTTGCTTCTAAACTTCTAAGCCTTGTAACATCCCCAAAAAATAAAATATCATTCCCAAAACAATTCAAGCATGAAGTAGACATATGGGGAATGTAAAGTCATCACAATTTTTGGGGGTATTACTATGTATTACAGAGGTAGAGAAACTGAAAATTTGAAATTTGCTAATTTTTCAAAATTTACGGTAAAAATTGTATTTTTTTATGCAAAAAAATTAACTTTTTTGACCCAATTTTAGCAGTGTCATGAAGTACAATATGTGACGAAAAAACAATCTCAGAACGGCCTGGGTAAGTCAAAGCGTTTTAAAGTTATGAGCACTTAAAGTGACACTGGTCAGATTTGCAAAAAATGGCCTGGTCCTTAAGGTGAAAATGAGCCTGGTCCTTAAGGTGAAAATGAGCCCGGTCCTTAAGGGGTTAATTCATATACAGGAGGCTGGAGCTGGCTGCAGAATCACATAGCCGGCTCCCGACCTCTATGAGCGGTAGCTGCAATCCTCGGCACCTAAGGGGTTAACTATCGCAGCTACAGCTCATAGAGGTCGGGAGCCGGCTATGTGATTCTGCTGCCAGCTCCCGTCTCCTGTATATGAATTAATGAAAGACTTATGTTCATTGGTGGAGCGGTGGCCACAGCCCCTCCCCTTCTCTTGTCTTCTCTCCTCTAATTGGCGGCAGCAGCATCACAGGGGGAGGGAGACACTGCTTCCTTCTCCCCTGTGCTGCTGAGGGAACACGGAGAGCGCTGAGAGCAGCGCGTTCTGTGTTCCCAATACGTTATCGGTATATCGGCAAAATAGATGCCGATACCGATAACGTTCAAAATTTTGAATATCCTGATAATTGGTCGATCCCTAGTTTGAAGTAATGTCAATTGTACGGCTCAAACACAATATAAACAGAGCCATGCACAGCATGATGTTTTCTACATTTAGCATAGTCTCCTATCATATTCACTCTTTATTGTGGTGGGCTTATGCTCATATTTAGGTATATGTGCCAGTGAAGAAGCCTACTCGTGTCACAGGCAAAAGACAAACCAGGTCAGGCAAGAACCAGAGCCTCATCAAAGAGCCACCACCACAGTCACTGATACGTGAGGGAAACAACGCTAAAAAGATCCTGGAACTCGCTAACAAAATCATTGAGCTGCTGACTAGAGAGGTGAGCACAGCGGGGAATCCTGCGACATTATACAGTAAAATCCAGGGTGATGTCTGGATGATGAATGTATCATTATGTGTCAGGTTTCTATAAGATATGAAGACATCATGATTAGTTTCACCATGAAGGAATGGGAATATGTAGAAGGGCACAAAGAACTTTACAAGGACGTCATCATGAAATGTCACAAGGTCCTCAAATCATCAAGTAAGTGGAACGTAAAGCTTTACCTTGTATTTGTGAATGGCTACTGCTATTAAATTTGACAATTATCTGTTGTGCTACTGAGAGGATTTTACACAGTAAATAAGTATTCTTCATGATTTTTAGTTGGCTTCTCATCCTCAAAACGCACCTCTTCATTTACTGAACATGAAAGTCACTGGTAGAGATGTGTCTGTTGCAAAAGTAATGTAGAGAAATTGCCCATGGGAACTAATCAGGTTGCTGATTTCATTTCCCAAATGGCCTCAAAAATGATTTGGAGTCTGATTAGTTGCTATCGACAAGAACTTAATTGTCGTTTGCACCAGTTTTGATATGTCTCCACCATTGCTTTTGGTTGAAATATGAAAAGGAACATAGACCCAAATTATAGATTACCCATACCACTGACCTCTTCTTGTTGGGGACAATATACTGCATGGTTTCCCAACCAGATTTTTTTGGGTTCTACAGAAGGCCACAGCATCTTGTATCTAAAGCGGGCATGGGGTAGATGTTGGGGTTTCCAAGAGCATTTTTTATTTTTTTTGGTTGGGGTTTCCCTGTGGTAACTCCTGAAGTATCTTCCAGTTAAGAGAAATTGCTTTTCACGAACCTATAGCAATTAAAATTACATTCTGTAGCTTGCAGTATCACATTTCACCACTGCTGAAGACAACTGCTTTTGTATAGATGATCATGTCCCAGTCTCAGCTCTTTAATACAAATAGCTTTAAATTGAAGCTACCTACAGGAATGACATACCATGACTTTACTGAAACAAGCTAGTTTATGTGACTTTGCAAAGTATTTGGCACAACCTTTTTTAGCAATTATTCTTAAAGGTGTTGTCCCATTAAGTCAACTTATCCCCTATCTACAGGATAGGGGTTAAATTTGATGGCTGACGGGGTTTTGACCACCGGGACACTCATTGATCATGAGAATGGTGTTTGAATAGGGTCTGATATACATATAGAGGAAGCAGCTCTGTAAACCAAACCACTGGTGGATCAATGCAGATAGTCTTTACTTATTGTGGAACAACGCATTTCAGGACCTTTTGTCAGGTTCATTACAATATATCTTAAGGCTGTATGACACTTCCTTCCCGGCAATCCCAGCTCGCTAGCGGAGGAGACCGCTGCTATTACATGCAGCGATCTCCTCCACAACATCGGGAGGAGCGATCGTTATGCAATTGCTTGTCCCCATGCTAGTTGTTTTCCGGAAGAAGATTGCGATTAGACAGCACGATCTGCCGCTGGCAAATTATATTTAAGCATGCTGAGAGTTCCCGATAGCTGGATTGAACGCTTGTTACCGATAAACTATCTGACAATTGGCCAGTCTAATACAGACTTTAGTGCAAACAATGCAAACTCAAAAACGCTAACTGGTAGTAAAACAGCGGGAGGCGCTTGTGTGCAGCAAGCACAGGAGCAAGTGGAGGATGGGAGTGGTAGTAGTTGTGGAAATGATTGGATACACTAATCGCAGTGGCAATCTTCACACCGATACCTCCTAGGGCAGTGCAGTGACTGAAGGGTGCACCCTTTTTTCCCTTGGGACGCACTCTGATGTTGGGTGCTCCTGCCTGGTGATGACGCAAGGGGAGCAGGTCACCGCTGCAGCCAGTGACCGGCTGCAGCAGTCGTGTGCCCCCGTCAACAGGTTGTTGATTTTAGCACAGCAGGGAGATGAAGAGTTGGCCATGGAGCAATGGAGACTAAACCCAGTGACTGGGACCAGGTAAGTGTGAACACCATCGCAGGTCGGCCACTCTGGGAGGTCTGCAATAGTCTTGGATAACTCCCTTAAGTGGTTCACCAGGGTTCAAAGCAGGATTGCGTAAGCTGTGGCTGGTGGATGATGGAGGAGTCGGTAACCAAGCCAGTAGATATAAATCTCTTTTTTTCTAAAGTGCAGGTGATGAGCAGTAGTATATCCAACAGTATCATTGCACAATTCCAAATAAATCACAATGTAATGTTTCCAATGTATGGGTAGATGGGAGTTGTGGTACTTTTCTGTCTTTTAAAAGTCTCTCTGCAGAACCTTAGGCTGGCAGTGAGGTTCTTAGTAGAGGTTTCCTTCATTCTCAGGCAAAGGGGTATGGAATTGTTACTTTAGCCAAACAGTCTCAAAACGTTGAATGATACATTAACAGTGTTCCCTTTCATGTCAGCAAAGTCTTCATCGGCCATAATCAAGCATAATAACCTGCTCTCTGACTCATGTATAATACTAATGTATGGCCTTTCAGATTCTTTACCGTTTTTAATCTTTTCCCTTTCTGGAGCACTTTTGGATGAGGTAGTTGTTGATCTCTCAGAGATGGAGGTTCTCTGAACCCAGGCCTAGCTCTAAGGAGCAAGCACAAGTAAGTCTTCTACTATTACTCAGACTGACTGACTAACCAGAGGGTGGACCCAGGTCCAACTCCTACCAACCTAAAAGGGGTTGACTAAGTCAGGGTGTTAATCCTTACTTATCCATACAATGCTGTTGGTTGCACAAATACAGTAAATCGGGACACTTCTACTTAACAATACATTATTATAAGAATTAACTGGGTTGAGCAGCAATATATATTAGGGTAGCCAAGAAGGACCGGCACTCACTTTTTTTTGACGATATGAAGAGACTTTTATTCAAAGCATAATAGCATCATCACTGACTAGTTTCGGCCTAAGCCTGAGTCTTTTTCAAACTGACTGCAACTTGTAAATCCAGAAAACTTCTCATTTCAGGAGGACCTCAAACCTATGGTAAGTATCCACTGGAATGTAATCAACAAGTATGATTTTTATAGAATTCGATTTTCAGTCATGATTCTGAGCGCAATATCTAGACAGTCCATGTTTCAGATACTTCTGTTTGATGTTGTGGCGGTCACTTCAAAAGAACATGAAAAAACTGTACAGATAATGAGACTTTCCATGCTAAAATCCTGAAGACAAGGTTTTTGGAAAGTGTCCTTCCATTCTAATAGAAAATGCTTTTACAAAAAATCATGCTCCTTCTCAGCCAACTACAATGCCTACAGCCAGAGACGAAGCTTAAAGAAGAGTAACCAGAAAAAAAAAATACCTTTTTTATAAGCAAGTTTTCAACCTTTGCACCAACAAGTCAAGAAGATATTACAGAAGCACTGCCCCCTACTATTCAGAGATCCATATCTACGCAAAACCTCACCAGTTCATCGATCCATCCATCACATACAGAAAAGCATCGGCTATAAAGGATACTCCAGCTCCTTGCTGGATTTCAATGTAATCACTAGAGCTAGCAGTTATCGATGTAGGACCACCCGCTGCTTTTGTTGCCAGGCTATCCTGCACAAAGCTACCAAATGTCAAGCTAGCACCACAAATTAAGTTCTAGATCAAACATTTTTTGACGTGCAAATCAAAGTACATAGTCTTAATTATAGAATGCAGGTGTAAATTGCAATACGTTGTTAGAACCACTCAGGAACTCCATGAAAGATTGAATTAACACTGCTACAACATCAAACAGAAGTAACTGAAACATGGACTGTCCTGGATTGTGCTCAGAATCGTGATGGTAAATCGAACTTTATAAAAATCATACATATTGATTACTACAGAGGATACTTACCATAGGTTTGAAGTCGTCCGGAAACAAGAAGTTATCTGGATCTACAAGTTGCAAAAGATCAGTCCCTATGGCCTCAATGAAATTATGGAAACAATCCTGTAACCCCTTCCCTATATACACCGTAAGACTGGTTTTTAAAGGTGATGCCGGCTCCTTAGTAGAACAGGCTCCATAATTGTGATATCTGAGGCAGCCTTCTCCGGGGCCTGGGTCTCCCTGAAGAAACGCTATAACAGCTGTAGTTAATATCAAGGCCGGCAGGTGGCAGGCTCCATAAGAACATAGCAAATTTTCAGTTAATTGCAATAAACCGCATAAGCGATCTGAAGATTGCATTTTCAAGCCCCCTTAGAAGTGGGCTTAAAAAAAGTTAAAGTAAAAAAAAAATTATGAAAGTACAAATAAACCAGTTTTCCCATAATAAATTTTTTAATAAGCAATAAAAATAAAGATCATAGACAGTCACGTCCTAAAATGCCCCAAACTATTACAATTATAAAGGTATTTATCCTGAATGTTGAATTCCATAAATGGAAAAAAATCAGGGCGACTTGCAGTTTTTTCGTTGCTCCTCCCCCCCCCCCCCCCCCCCCCCAAAAAAAGAATAGAATAAAGTCATAAGTCATGTGAACGCAGGCAGGGAGTGAAAAGCGAGAACACAAAAAATGGAAAATTTGTAAGGAAGGGGTTAAAACAAATATAAAATCAAAGACTACAGAAGAAAATACTAACTATATATCCAAACTAGTTAACATACCCTTTGTTCTTAGTACTCCCAATTAGGGGCTATATATAATGTTTCAATATAATAAATTGTCATGTATAAAGTTTTCACTATTCCATTTCGGGAGCACACTGACCTCTTGTGGCCGGTCTTATTAAAGTCTAATACCAGAATACACTATATTTTAGTCTTCACGTGAGTAGACCTTCTACTACTGGTAGAAATATTTTATTTATTTGTACGATACATCATGCATAATCTATTATCGACTTCTGATCTGCATTTTAAGGTTTTAACAAAAAATGGGGAAAGCTAGGGAAATTCCCTCTTTACTACGTTGGAGACTATTCACCTATGATGCCTCAGTTTAGCCTTATTTTAAAGTCCTTCTTTTAAATACCTTTTTACCTATAGCGTATTTGTTTGTTTGTGCATTTACCAATTGTGACCTGTCCATCACTTTACATAGTGGTTGGACCTCCATGTGCCTCTCTCGCTGTTTTTATCACCAGTTATCTTTTTTTAAGGTTTGTATTGTTTGAACTAAGATATTGGGAGGGAAGGGATGCAAATGAGCCAATGCCACCAGATGTAAGGCAGCTATCCTATAAGTCAATGTTCAGATCTTAAAATAAGCCTTGAGACATGCCTTGGATATTAAATAAGCCAGCACCTCATCTGCAGACAGCTGTTTCGGGGTGATTGCCCCTCATCAGTGCAGAGCAGAGAGTACTGGCTTAACTGGGTGAGAGGCCTGTGTCTGGGTCAGGGGGGAACTAACTCTCCTCAGGGAGAGAGCACCTTAATCAGTGTGAGGAGACTAATAGGCCATACATGCAGATGAAGTGCTGGCTTATTTAATATCCAAGTCATGTCTCAAGGCTTATTTTAAGAGCTGAACAGTGACTTATAAGATAGCTGCCTTACATCTGGTGGCATTAGAGGCAAAGCTTGTTAAGAGCTCATTTGCATGCCTTCTGTAACGAAATCCGAGGTAATAGACAGATATACAGATTTTTCATATTTTCCTAAACGTATTATCAATAGCTGATTGTATAGCAGAGGCTGTTGATCTATTAAGTAAATGGAAATTGTACCTCCAGGTGCCAGCCTGTCTGAAAACTTGGTGAGACACTCCACCTTCTCAGAGGAAGCTCTGTTTAAGACTGGCCTGCTAATTACAAGCCATTTGGGCACACTAATGAAGACCTGGAAGGGAGATATTAAAAATGCGGAGCAACCCCAGACATGTTGGCTGCTAGACCAATGGGTGGTCTAACCCATTCAGTAGATTAATGAAATAATATCAGAAGCCATAACTCCGACCTCATAACACCCACATCCTCAGAGCCCTAATAATTGTCTTCAGCCTGGCATGGGCTTCACGGAAAGTCTATACACGCCATACTGAACATGAGGCGTTTCTCGGTATTCAGGATCTGGCCTTCTGGCAATCATAACTCAATCATATTTGGTGTCTGTATAACCGGGACGAGGCGACTCAGATGATGGGATCTTACCTGTACCCGCAGTCCCTGTCATACGGCGAGGAATCACTGTGATTCATATTGCGACATCGGTCAGCCTTGTGAAAAGGTGGGGCAAAAACCTGAATAATATCAGACGTCCCAGAAGGCCGGATCGAAAGGAAGGAGGTTCCCTCACAGCCCACCCCTCGGCAGAGGGTGGATAAAAATGGGTGTTTGGGAACAGGTAATGGTCAGCCATTTTGGGGATCCACATCGTTTGGAGTGACTGCCCATATCTTCAGCTGTGCCCACAGCCGGAATATAACTGCTGCATCTCAGTAAGCCAATGTTCTGTATTTTATCCCTTTTATTGTATCTGTTTTACGGCATTGTTATTGTATGTATATTTATATCTTTTATCTGACACTTTCTTTTTGTATTGCACTGCACTATTGTGTATTAAATGTAAAAATTGATAAGTCCCTTCCTTGTGGTCTTATAGAACTTGCCGTTTCGGAGAGAATAACGTTACCAGTAATGTTTCAGAGGATTTTAGGTCCCATATAGATAACTCGTGTTACGGTGTTACATTTGGGTTGAGAGAATATCTGAGTATAGGCCCCAAATGCCTTATCGTATAGGTGGTGGCAGCTATTGTGATAGAAAATATTAGGGTGTTGGAATCTAGGGGAATAAGTTAGCATAATTCCGTCATCTAGAATAGGTGGGTGGGAATTTATGTGGTAACTTGATGAGCTCACTAGTATAATTCACCCCAGTGACGTGACCTATTGAGTAGGGATAGTGACACCTTCCCTCCCAGAATTCCAGAGGAGCATGTATGGCCTAGAAGTCTCCTCACACTGATTAAGGTGCTCTCTCCCTAAGGAGACTTAGTTCCTCCCTGAACTAAGATATTGTAATGAACTTGGGCCTGTTCAGTCCCAAAACACGTTGTTCCACCACGAAGACTATCTGCATTGATCTATCTGCATATATATCTGTCTCCATTGAGTCAGCAGGCGTGTTCCTGAGCCCTGACAGCACGGCAAGCAGCAGCTGGCCAAGCCTTTACTCAGAGTCCAAAAGATGGTTGTGCCCTGTGCACAACCCTTAGGCCTCTTTCACACGGGCGTGTCCGGATGCGTCACGGTGCATGGTGGCAAACCCGCGCGAGTAGGAACGCAATTGCAGTCAGTTTTGACTGCGATTGCGTTCCGATGTTCAGTTTTTATTGCGCGGGTGCAATGTGTTTTGCAAGCGCGTGATAAAAAAAACGACTATGGTACCCAGACCCGAACATCTTCACAAAAGTTCAGGTTTGGGTTAGTGTAGATTGTATTATTTCCTCTTATAACATGGTTATAAGGGAAAATAATAGTATTCTGAATACAGAATGCATAGTACAATAGGGCTGGGGGGGTTAAAAAAAATAAATACATTTAACTCTCCTTAATCCACTTGTTCGCGCAGCCGGCATCTCTTCTGTCTTCATCTGTGAACAATAGGACCTTTGATGACGTCACTGCGTTTATCACATGGTCCATCACATGATCATCACATGGTCCATCACATGATCCATCACCATGGTGATTGATCATGTGATGAGCGTAGTGATGTCATCAAAGATCCTATTGCTCACAGATAAAGACAGAAGAGATGCCGGCTGCGCGAACAATTGGATTAAGGCGAGTTAAATTATTTTATTATATTTTTTAACCCCTCCAGCCCTATTTTACTATGCATTCTGTATTCAGATGTTATAAGGGGAAATAATGATCGGGTCTCCATCCCGATCGTCGCCTAGCAACAGTGTGTGAAAATCGCACCGCATCCGCACTTGCTTGCGGATGCTTGCGATTTTCACGCAACCCCATTAATTTCTATGGGGCCTGCGTTACGTGAAAAACGCACAAAGAGGAGCATGCTGCGATTTTCACGCAACGCACAAGTGATAAACTTGAAGTAAAAGAAAATCCAGCACCTCATATCTTTGCTTGACGGTGTTTATTCCACAATCCAAAGTGTAAGCGGTAACGAAACCCTCAAATTACAAGCCCCAATGCGGTCGTGAAAATCACCACTTGTGTGCACAGCCCCATTGAAATGAATGGGTCAGGATTCAGTGCGGGTGTAATGTGTTCAACTCATGCATCGTATCCGCGCGGAATACTCGCCCGTGTGAAAGGGGCCTTATAGGTGAGCATTTTCCTGTCATCAGTCCTGCCTCTGATCCATTTCTTTTCTTTTTATGATTTATTTATTTATTTTTTTATGATCTGTTTAAATGGAAGGGTACATACATGCATGTCCACTGCTCCATTTAGCTCTATAGGAGTACCGTAGATAACGGAGTACAAGTGCTTGGTTATCTCCAGCAGCCCCATAGTGCTGAATGGAGTGGCAGTTCTCATGATCGGTGGGGGACCCCTGCCAGTCAGACTGTGAATTATCTTACTCTAACAACCCCTTTAACCTATCAGAAGATCTTTTAATCTCGTCAAGATTTAAAGGGACACTACCATAAAAAAATGAACAACATATGTAGTGCTCATGATAACTGAGTTTGCTGTATCAAAAAGAAAACGTCTTTCCATTTATATTATTTAGGCTGCACCCAAAAACCCAATAAAATATCTATTATTTCCTATTACATGTATCAGCAAAGCTGGCAGGTACCCGATCTCCTGGATGTGAGGGATGGCTGCAAATGCTTATTATCAGAGGTTTAGGCCACATGCAGCATAATACAGTACCAGTAAAGTACGGTAGATGGGATTTTCAAAAGTTTTTTTCTATTTCGTCCACTATGATGGCTTAACCATGAGATTGCCCCTTTGACCTCTGTAGGGGCAGGAACACAGAGTTTAAAAGGCCACCACCCACTCTCACCCTCAGTGTTTCCTGTTCCTTGGGGGCACCTCACAGAGAGACCTCCTGTGGGAGGTGAAGACTTTTTATTATTTTAAATACCTGTTGTTGTTTTTTTTTCCTTCCCCCTCTGCCCTCCTGCGGTTCATTCTAAAGCTGGGCAGAGGAAGACATTTGGGAGCAGATCTCGTCCCTGTCCAGCGGGGGCCTGTTATGTCTCCACATGCGCAGGGTCCTCCTTCCCTTTCTGTGTGGAAGCTGACCGCGCACTACAGAGCACGCTGCACGCCGACCTCAGCGCAAAGCCGCATCGCCGTGCTTTGTTCCCGGTCTGCAGAGGACATGGGGGGCAGAGCTTGGAACCCACATGTGCGCGCTGATGACGCGGCGCCTGTGGTAAAAAGCGGCAGATTCCACAGGCATCACTGCTTCCAGTGTGGTGTTCCTCCTCCAGGATTGGATGTCAGCTCCTGATGCCCCTGCAGGCCAGATGGATTCTACAGACCCCCGCCCCCTCGCTACTCCAACCGTGAGTTCCCTTCGGGAGAATATGTATCACTTTGACATGCTTAATGTGAGACTTCCTGAAAATCACAAAAAGCTCTGTCAGTCTAGCATTAATGAGCTTGTAAAAGAAGAGCAACCATCTATCCTTATGGAAGTTAAATCTATGATCCAGAACTAAATAAAATCCTCCCTCAAATCCGTTCCACCTGCGAAAAGGTCTAAGATGTCCGTTCCATCCTCCTCTGACTTAGAGGACATGGACGAGGAGGCTTCCACCTCAAGACAGGACATTGATATGGATGTTCTGTCAGAGGGAGAAATTGTGGAAGATGGTAAAAATAATATTTTATCTTCTGAGGATATGGAGGAATTATTGGGAGCTGTAAGAACTACCATGGGCATTGAGGAAATGCAAAAGCCCCGGTCAGTCCAGGATGAAATGTTTGGATGACTTAGAGCAAAGAATTCCAAAGTGTTCCCAGTAAATGAAAATATTAAAGATATGATTCTGGATGAGTGGACAGATCCAGATGGGAGATTAGGTGTCTCTAGGGAGTTTAGGAACCGGCTGTTTGATCAAGCTGAAGTAGAAATCTTTAATGAAACGCCAAAGATTGATGTCCAGGTAGCGAAAGTTGTCAAAAAGACCTCCCTTCCATTTGAGGATTCTTCTCAGCTACAGGATCCAATGGAAAGGAAGGCTGATGCTCTACTGAAAAAATCCTGGGAAGCATCCATGCTTGGGATTAAAACGAACATAGCGGCAACATCAGTGGCTAGATCCATGCATTTTTGGCTCAGCGAATTAGAAAACCCATATTAAAAACAAGACTCCTAGAGAGGAGATCCTAAACTCTATTACCCTTCAAGTCAGCCACAGCGTTCTTGGCGGATTCCTCAGCTGAGTCTGTTAGGTTCGCCGCTAAGGATGCGGCTCTCTCTAATTCAGCGAGAAGAGCATTGTGGATGAAATCTTGGGGGGGAGATGGCTTTAGATGTTCTAAGTTATGTTCTATTGCTTTCTCTGGAGAATACGTTTTTGGACCAGTCTTAGACTATTCTCGAAAAAGCAGCTGACAAAAAGAAAGGGTTCCCTGAGGAGAGTAAAAAGAAGCCCTTTTGTTCCTTTTAACCCTCAGTCCAAATCCTATAGAAGCGAAGGAAAATTGCGGAGGTGGAGCTATCAAAAAAAAAGGGGGGGGGGGGGGAGGCTGGGGTTTCCTTCTCAATCCCCAAAATAAAGAATCCGATAAACAATGACGCCAAGGTTGGGGGAAGGTTGAGAAGTTTTCTCAGGGAATCCATGACCCAAAATCCCTGGGCCTTGGACATCATAAAAACAGATACAGGATAGAATTCTCCTCAACCCCTCCAAAGAAGTTCCGGATAATCTCCCACAGCCAGAGCATGTTAGAAAAAAATTTGGCAGGGAGTCTTAGATTTATTAGGCTCAAACGTGGTAATAGAAGTTCCCGAACTAGAAAAGGGAAAAGGTTATTCATACACTTTTTTTTTATTATTTATTTTTTTTGTCTAAAAACCAGCCTTCATGACGTCCATAGAGCTAAAAGACTCCTATTACCACGTCCCCATACACAAAAATTCTCAAAAATGCCTCAGATAAGCATTAATAGACAACGCCGATGTGGTAAATCATTTCCAGTTCACTGCTCTACCCTTTGGGATATCCTCCGCCCCAAGGGTGTTCACAAAACTGGTGGTGGAAATTATCTCCCCTCTCGGGACAGAGGGATTAAACATTTTTCCATACCTAGATGATTTCCTTATTATAGGCAACTCAGAACTAGAAACATCCAGTCAAACGGATTACCTGATTCACAAGTTCAGAGTTGGGCTGGTTAATAAATCGGAAAAAGTCAGACCCATACCAGGATAACTCAATCCTGGATACTAGGGAAGTGGGACAGAAAACAGTCCTCCTAGAGAAAGAGAGCCATCTCCCTACGCGTAAAGTCAGATTTAAACTGGTGGACGGAAAAGAAGAATCTGTCGAGGGGCGTAACCTGGTTGAGAAATCCAGAAGTACAGATCGTGACAGATGCAAGCGGCACGGACTGGGGAGCAAAGGTAGCCTCAAACTACCAGGGCAGGTGGTCAAACGAAATAAAACAAAGATCCTCAAACTACCGAGAGTTGAGCTGTCTGGGAGACTCTAAAAGTATCCCAAAAATAAAAAAATATTCTCCGACAATGTAACTGCTGTGGCCTACCTAAAACGCCAGGGGGCACAATATCTCCAAGCCTAAAGGGTCTGGCGGAAAGAATATTCTTCTGGGCAGAAAGAAATATACTTTTCAGTCACAGCGATCCATCTAAAGGGTTCAGAAAACATAGAAGCCAACATAGAAGAAACTTTAGACCCAGGGGAGTGGTCCCTAAATCAAGAAATTTTTCAGAAAATTTCCAGAAGATGGGGAGTCCCTCAAATGGACCTATTCGCGTAAAAAAAACAACACAAAAGTGTGGTGGTGGTGGTGTTCTCTAAACCCCAGAGAAGAGCCATGGGCAGTCGACTCCTTTTCAGTCAGGTGGACCTGGAACCTCGCTTATGCTTTTCCTCCCTGGGCCCTAATTCCTTGAGTGCTGCAGAAGGAAAATTAACCTATCCTGTAACAGTAATACTGGTGGTTCCCTATTGGCCGAAGAGAAGTTGGTTCCCCGTCCTAAAGGAATTGGCTCTGGAAGAGCCATGGAAAATACCTCTCCAGGAGGACATTTTATCACAGGGTCCCATCTTTCACCAAGATCCCAGCCTGTTCAAATTATCAGCATGGATCCTGAACGCGAGATCTTGGAGTAAAGGTTTTTCAGAAAAGGTTAATACTCAAAATCCAGCAGAAAGAGAAGATTTTTAAGAGCTGCTTCTAGACTAAGACCATCTATAACCCCAAGGATTCCCCAGTGGGATTTAAATCTGGTCTTGAAAGGTCTAATGAAATCTCCATTACTCCCTTAGTTCTCTTTCACACGGGCATCACGTGTGAGGGTCGGATAGGAAGCGGGTGTGTCGCGGGAAAATTATTAATTGTTTTGTTTTGTTAGTTTTTTTTCGCGTGAGTGCAAAGCGTTTTAATGAGTTTTGCACGTGCGTGAGAAAAATCGGCATGTGGTACCCAAACTCTGACTTCTTTACCATTGTGATGGACCATGTGATGAGTGCAGTGACGTCCCCACAGGTCCTTTTCCTCACTGATCATCAAAGAAGACAGAAGAGAAGCCGGGCTGCGTGAACAAGTGTATGAGGTGAGTTAAATTATTTTAAATTTCTTTTTTTATTTTAACCCTTCCATCCCTATTTTACTAAGCATTCTATATTAAGAATGCTATTATTTTCCCTTATAACCATTTTATAAGGGAAAATTGTAAAGGGGGAATATTAATCACCAATATTTATGCAAATATCGATAATTAATATTCATAAATGGGAGGAGCCGTCTATTGATGACTCCGCCCATTTATGCCTTTAAATAACAATACTTTCGCTATGCTCTACACTGATCGCTATGCTAGCTGCATGCGCCTTACTAACTCGCTACCGCTAACAAGTACACGCTACACAAAAGGGTACAAATATAACGGTATTTATTACACCACGCAATACACTAACAATACACTACGCACGCAATACTAACAATACACTACGCACGCAGTACACTACAATACAGCACTACAAATACAATCCTAAACTACACTACACGTTCCCAATTCCACCCATAAACTAACTACACAGTTCACACATACAAGTATATTAACAATCCACCCCACCTGACTATTCACTGTCCCTACGGGGTACGACGAAGGGTTAAAAAGGATTGTTTGCAGAGCAGAGGGATGCTCTACAGAGACACCCAAGGCAGGGGACCAGAGTAACCACCAGGGGTTAATCAGGGTTTACCAGCAGGGCCACCAGGGTTCAGGGGTCTATGGGGGGGTGATAATCAGGGATACCCCAATATAAGGGTTAATCCCAGCAAGGGTAACAGGGCAGGGACTAGGGTATGGACCAGGGGTAATAGGAGTTACAGGCAGGGGGTTAACCAGGGGTATGCAGGGGTTGCAGGCAAGGGGTTAACCAGGGGTATGCAGGGGTTGCAGGCAAGGGGTTAACCAGGGGTACAACCAGGGGACAGGGTATCGCAGTGGGGTATAGAAAGGCAAGGGGTTACCAGGGGTGTTGGTGGAAATAAGGGGTGATACTTAATGTTTATGCGCGCTCTCTCCTCATGGTGGCTGTAAGGGCTGCAGGGGTCGGGTCCGGTCCGGTGGAGCGCAGGATGCGCTGCCCTTGGGGATCCGGTCGGTCCTTGAGCCGGAGGGGAATGGGGGGGGGGGTCTCGATGTCCTGAGCGTCGATGCGCTTTCCAGTGGGTGCCCCGATCCCAACTTCTGGAGCGCAGGACGCGCTCCTCTTTCAGGCGGGGGGGGGGGGGGGGGGGGGGTCCCGATCCTAGCCCCGAGTGCTGGGGCCGCCGGATATTTACATCGGGGACGCGCTGCGCACCAGGCGGGAGAAGCCTTTGATCTCCCGCCTGTGGCACTCTGCATTCCGGTCAGCGAGATGTTAATTTCGCTGCCGGAATGCGCATAATAGAAGGAGAGGAGGCTTCTCCCCTTCTCCTATCATGTATAATTCTCCAATTATATCAAAGGGCTCAGATTCTGTTGAATCTGAGCTCTTTGTATCCATCAGGATGACCGGACCCTTGTCCGGTCATTCTGATGCAATTAGCCAGATTGCATCGGCGTGAATGCTTGGGGGACATTCACACCGATGCATCTGGTTTCAGGTGTAGGGGGGGGGGGGGGGGGGGGGGGGGGGGGGGTGGGGGATATATATAATATACATGTGTATTGATGCTTGGGGCACATCCATACACATGTATACATTAATCCTACATTCTAAGGGGGATTATAACTCGCATAAGGGGCCACATTTATTTATTTATATATATATATATATATATATATATATATATAGGGGGCACAAGCCCCTACACTATAAGGGGGCACAAGCCCCTACACTATAAGGGGGCACAAGCCCCTACACTATAAGGGGGCACAAGCCCCTACATCATAAGGGGGCACAAGCCCCTACATCATAAGGGGGCACAAGCCCCTACATCACAAGCGGGCACATATTTCCCACAGGGGCCACCATGAGCCCCTGGGGATCACCATGGGCAGACGTGCGCAGATGCTGGGCACATTTGCGCACATCGTCCCATGATGCTATGTCTAATGTATGCGTGTTTGCAGGCATGCATGGATATATATGCACACGTCTCAACCGTTCCTCAACAAAAATAATAATGATGGGGTCCCGATCATCTCCTAGCAACCATGCGTGAAAATCGCACTGCATTCGCACTTGCTCGCAGATGCTTGCGATTTTCACGCAGCCCCATTCACTTCTATAGGGCCTGCACTGCGTGAAAAACGCACAAAAGAGAGCATGCTGCAATTTTTCACGCAGCGCACAAATGATGCGTGAAAATCACTGCTCATGTGCACAGCCCCATAGAAATGAATGGGTCCGGATTCAGTGCGTGTGCAATGCGTTCACCTCACACATTGCACCCGGGCGGAAATCTTACCCGTGTGTAAGGGGCCTTACAGGACTTTTCAATTAAACATCTTACTTTCAAAGCTGCGTTCTTAATAGCTCTCTCCTGCCAAGAAGCCTATCTCTGTCTTTCCGGACAGGATAGTTTCGAAACTGGATCCGTGTTTTCTTCCGAAAGTAGTCACAGATTTTCATAGAGACCAAGAAATCGTCCTCCCTTCTTTTCCTGAGGATGTAAAGAATTCATCTGAGGAACAATTCCAACTACTGGATGTTGGGGAGACTATTATACAATACCAAAAAAAATTAAGAAAAGATGACAATCTACTTATTCAGTTTGCGGGTCAAAACAAGGAGAAAAGCATCCAAGGCTTCTATAGGTCGTTGGATTAAGTCAATTATATCCTGCTGTTACCAAATGTCAGACCTTACTAGTCCCACAAATATAAGGGCCCATTTCACAAGAGCAATGACCTCCTCTTCATGGGCTGAAAGAGCGGGCGTTTCCCTAGACAAAATCTGTAGAGCCGCCACCTGGTCTAATATATAAATACATTCATAAGACATTTACTAAGTAATCTGATAGTTCTCATGGTTAAGCCGTCATGGTGGACGAAATGGAAAAACCATAATTAGACTTACTGGTAATTCTGTTTCCTTGAGTCCACCATGATGCTTGTAAATTAAAGTAATACTTTAAAATAAATAAATTAATAAAATTATATAATAAATATATATAACAAAAAATCCAGGGCAGCACAGCTAGCAAACATGTAAGTAGAAGGGGTGCCAGCGGTACTCCACTCGACCACAGTGTTCAATCAATAAAGAAACGCACCGCAGTACTTCCAATAGGTGAAAAATTGTGGGATCCTTTATTCACCCATGCAATGTTTCGGTCCACTTGCTGGGACCAAGCTTGAAAATGGTCCCAGCAAGTGGACCGAAACGTTGCACGGGTGAATAAAGGATCCCACAATTTTTCACCTATTGGAAGTACTGCGGCGTGTATATATGTATGTATGTATGTATGTATGTGTGTATATATGTTTGGACACACCTTCTCATTCAAAGTTTTTTATTTTCATGACTATGAAAATTGTAGATTCACACTGAAGGCATCAAAACTATGAATTAACACATGTGGAATTATATACATAACAAACAAGTGTGAAACAACTGAAAATATGTCATATTCTAGGTTCTTCAAAGTAGCCACCTTTTGCTTTGATTACTGCTTTGCACACTTGGCATTCTCTTGATGAGCTTCAAGAGGTAGTCCCCTGAAATGGTTTTCACTTCACAGGTGTGCCCTGTCAGGTTTAATAAGTGAGATTTCTTGCCTTATAAATGGGGTTGGGACCATCAGTGGCGTTGAGAAGTCAGGTGGATACACAGCTGATAGTCCTACTGAATAGAATGTTAGAATTTGTATTATGGCAAGAAAAAAGCAGCTAAGTAAAGAAAAACGAGTGGCCATCATTACTTTAAGAAATGAAGGTCAGTCAGTCAGCCGAAAAATTGGGAAAACTTTGAAAGTAAGGGTTATTTGACCATGAAGGAGAGTGATGGGGTGCTGTGCCAGATGACCTGGCCTCCAGTCACCGGACCTGAACCCAATCGAGATGGTTTGGGGTGAGCTGGACCGCAGAGTGAAGGCAAAAGGGCCAACAAGTGCTAACCATCTCTGGGAACTCCTTCAGGACTGTTGGAAGACCATTTCAGAACCTAGAATAGGACATATTTTCAGTTGTTTCACACTTGTTTGTTATGTATATAATTCCACATGTGTTAATTCATAGTTTTGATGCCTTCATAGTCATGAAAATAAAGCAAACTCTTTGAATGAGGAGGTGTGTCCAAACTTTTAGTCTGTACTGTCTGTGTGTGTATGTGTATATATGTATATATGTGTGTGTATATGTGTATATGTGTGTGTGTGTATATGTATGTATGTATATATATGTATGTATGTGTGTATATATATATATATATATATATATTATAAAAAAAAATAATATAAAATTTTTGGGGCTGCACCCACTTGGTAAATTGTAAACATTGAGGGTGAGAGTGGGTGGTGGCCTTTTAAACTCTGTGTTCCTGCCCCAGAGGTCAAGGGGTCAATCTCTTGGTTAAGCCATGATGGTGGACTCAAGGAAACAGAGTTACCACTAAGTCTAATTACGGTTTATCACAGGGTGGAAATGAATCTTTGGTGCGGATTTTGAAATCTGCAGCATGTCAATAGTTTTTGTGAATTTTCTGAGCAATTGAGGAGATCTGATGCAAATCCGGATGAAAATCCAGGACAAGATTTGAAGTAAACACGCGCAGATTTCCGTGCAGAAATGCAGCAAAATCCACACACAAATCTACAATGATGCATGTACCTCTTTATTTAGCTGCAGAAAGGAGGAACGAGCGCAGTTCCTACAAAGGAGACAGTAGCGCACTGGACTGTAGCCTGCATATGTCTGCAATGGCGTCCCGTCGTGCGAAAGTGTCCCTTTTTCTTGTCAAAGTGGAGATTGTAGCAGTAACTTGCCAGCTTACAAGAGAATGTATTATCCCAATTATTTGTTAGTAATTTGTTCATTCTGAGTTGTCATGTGGTCTTTCAGGTTTATATTTCAATCGTCTATCGGATTTTCCAAAGACTCTCCATGGTGCAGAGCTTTATTATAATAAAGTGCTAAGTCTTTCACTCGAAATTCTTCACAAGCTAACTGGAAAGGTGAGCATTCTTGGAATATCGTGGTTTTTGGGAAAACACTTAGACTGCAGTATGTCTGAAAAAAGGTTTTACATAATGCATAAAATACTTAATAGTTATATATTTAGTACCTATATTGAGAACAGAGTGGGCCAAAGGGGTGGCTGGAGGACTCCGGTCTGGCCACCACCAAGCGCTCTCCCGATAGAAGTGAATGGGGGCGCACCACGCATGATCGGTCACCGCTCCCTTCACTTCTGTAGGCACAACAGAAATAGCCGAGCTAGTGCTCTGCTATTTTTGGCGGCTCCATAGAAATGAATGGCTCCATTTAGTAGATAAGTTAGGTGCCGATCCCACTGCTGGGACCTTGTCAGACAATGGGGGCATATCCTAGTGATATGCCCCATGTCTCAGATGAGACAACCCCTTTAAGTCTGTGTTGGCTTACTTTGCACCAAATTTATCAAATGCTGTAAGTTTTTTGTTTTATCTTTAACACCTCAAAGACTGGGCCTTTTTTTTTTTCCCTATCATCCATGACAGCACCATTAGAGGGTCCGCCTCCCAGGACAGGAAACCTACAAGTATAAAAAAGGAGGAGCCTCTCCCTTCCTCAGTGGTTTCCTGTCCTAGGAAGTGGATCCTACAGGTATGGCCCCAAGAGGGGACTAGTTTCTCCCTGGGCAACTAAGGAAGTACATTTAGCTGGGGGTGGGGGTGGGAGGGTGTGCCGGGTTAGTTCCCCACTCAACACACCCAGAAGACACCGGAATCGGCCAGGAGAGCACAAGGGCTATACTTGAAAAACGTATGTTGAGAGGCATCTTTACTGGGATGAGCGGCTGTGTTCGCGATCAGCTTCCAGACTTTATCGCTGCCATAATTGCTCTCTCTTCCCTCACACCATGCTACTAACTGGGTAGCAGAACTCCCCCGCTCTGCAGGCATCTGCGGTGGTAGAGGCAGGCTCCCATGCGGCACGCTAGCCGGGAAGGGGGCGGAGTCTTATTATAATAAAAGGAGAATCAGCTAGATTTCTCCCTGCAGATCAGGAAGTGCGGGAAAAGGCTGTGTTTAAATTCACATACCCAGCTACAAGCCGAGATCCTTGTCGGGAAGGTCCGGATCCAGGCTGTTGAAGGTCATGGGGAGTGCCGGTGACCAGAAGGAGCCGTCAACCCCTAAGTGCTCCAGACTTTAAAAAAAATACCTAGTAGCCATTGGCTCCTGAACTGAAAAATTTAGGAGCCAAATAAAATTTTTAGTCTCCAAATCGAAACCGAATCAAAATTTTGGTATCGTGACAACGCTACGCTGATCAGATCGGCGTAGGGTTGTTTTGATACCAAAATTTTGATTTGCTTTTGTCACCATAAAAAAGTATTGCGATACTCAATACCGTGCAAAAAAATAAGCCGCGTGCATTTAGCATTTTATCAAACGTTCGGCCCATAATAGAACAGTCCTATCCTATTTTTTGGGGTGACAAGGTTACTAAAAAATGGCGAATGCTCACCGCATAGGAGATATTTTTTAATAGTTTGGACTTTTCGGACGCAGCGCTATGTAATATGTAAAGGGGGAATATTAATCACCAATATTTATGCAAATATCGATAATTAATATTCATAAATGGGAGGAGCCATCTAGTGATAACTCCACCCATTTATGCCTTTATATAATAACACAATACTTTCGCTATGCTCTACACTGATCACTTATACTAACTGCATGCGCCTTACTAACTCGCTACCGCTAACAAGTACACGTTACACCAAAGGGTACAAATATAACAGTATTTATTACACCAAGCAATACACTAACAATACACTACGCACGCAGTACACTACAATACAGCACTAAATATACAATCCTAAACTACACTACACATTCCCAATTCCACCCATAAACTAACTAGACAGTTCACACATAACAATATCCCACCCGTCTGCACTCACTGTCCCTACGGGGGTTACAAGAGGGTTTATTATTTGTTTGCAGAACAGAGGCATGCTCTACAGAGGATTTGTTTGCAGAACAGAAGCATGCTCTGCAGAGGACCAGGGTAACCACCAGGGGTTAATCAGGGTTAGGGTTCCAGGGGTCAGTAGGGGATCGTTGGTGGGATAGGGGTGGATCAGGGGTACAAATAGGGCCACAGGTCTAGGGTTACCAGGGGGGTCACAATGGGGTTAATCAGGGATGATCAGGGGTGTAGGGAAAGGGTTGGCAGGCAAGGGACCAGGGGTGCACCAGGGGAGAGAGCAGTAGGGGATAGTCTGGCAGGGAAGGGGTTAAGAACAGCAGCAATGCTGCTGAGGTACTTAGGGTTTCTGCTCGTTGTCCAGGGTGATCCTCGCCAGCCAGGGGGCCTCCTTCTGGGGGGTGGGGGCGGCAGGGGTCCGGTACTTCTCCCAGAGCGCAGGGCGCGCTCTCTTCAGGTGGGGGTCCGGTCGGTCCTTAAGCCGGCGGGGGAGGGGGGGGGGTCCCGATGTCCTGAGCGCCGATGCGCTCTCCAGTGGGGGCCCCGATCCTGACTCCGACCTCGAGCGCCGATCGCGCTCTCCTAGATGAAGGGGGGGGTCCGGTCGGGCGCTCTGCTCTGAGCGCAGGGCGCGCTCTCCTCCACGTGGGGGGCGGCCGGGGGGGGGTCCCGCACCGCTTCGTCCGGAGCGCAGGACGCACTCCTCTTCAATGGTGGGGGCCCAGAACCTAACTTCAGAGTGCCGGGGCCGCCGGATATTTATCCCCCCGGCGGCCCGCACTCCCGCGCCACCAGGGGGCGCGCGCACCCATACCACCGTGCAGGACACGTGGGCCGGCGCGGTGAGATGACGTCACCGCGCCTGCCCGCGCGCCCCTGCACGCGCGTCGCAGGGCCGCGTGCACTTGATGACAGGCGGGAGATCCTTTGATCTCCTGCCTGTAACTCTAAGCATTCCTGGACATCGCAATGGTAATTGCGATGCCAGAATGCACATAATAGAGTGAGCGGAGGTATCTCCTCTCTCTCTATTATGCTTAATTATCTCCAGCAGGACTGCAGATAATTAGAACAAAAGGATTCAAATTCTATTGAATTTGAATCCTTTTGAGTTCACCAGAATGACCGGACCTTGTCCAGTCATTCTGGCGCCTTCACCCAGATTACATCAATGCAAATGCTTGGGGCACATTTACATTGATGCATCTGTGTCCATGTAGGGAGGGGGGGTTTATATGGAATATACAGGGAGTGCAGAATTATTAGGCAAGTTGTATTTTTGAGGATTAATTTTATTATTGAACAACAACCATGTTCTCAATGAACCCAAAAAACTCATTAATATCAAAGCTGAATATTTTTGGAAGTAGTTTTTAGTTTGTTTTTAGTTTTAGCTATTTTAGGGGGATATCTGTGTGTGCAGGTGACTATTACTGTGCATAATTATTAGGCAACTTAACAAAAAACAAATATATACCCATTTCAATTATTTATTTTTACCAGTGAAACCAATATAACATCTCAACATTCACAAATATACATTTCTGACATTCAAAAACAAAACAAAAACAAATCAGTGACCAATATAGCCACCTTTCTTTGCAAGGACACTCAAAAGCCTGCCATCCATGGATTCTGTCAGTGTTTTGATCTGTTCACCATCAACATTGCGTGCAGCAGCAACCACAGTCTCCCAGACACTGTTCAGAGAGGTGTACTGTTTTCCCTCCTTGTAAATCTCACATTTGATGATGGACCACAGGTTCTCAATGGGGTTCAGATCAGGTGAACAAGGAGGCCATGTCATTAGATTTTCTTCTTTTATACCCTTTCTTGCCAGCCACGCTGTGGAGTACTTGGACGCGTGTGATGGAGCATTGTCCTGCATGAAAATCATGTTTTTCTTGAAGGATGCAGACTTCTTCCTGTACCACTGCTTGAAGAAGGTGTCTTCCAGAAACTGGCAGTAGGACTGGGAGTTGAGCTTGACTCCATCCTCAACCCGAAAAGGCCCCACAAGCTCATCTTTGATGATACCAGCCCAAACCAGTACTCCACCTCCACCTTGCTGGCGTCTGAGTCGGACTGGAGCTCTCTGCCCTTTACCAATCCAGCCACGGGCCCATCCATCTGGCCCATCAAGACTCACTCTCATTTCATCAGTCCATAAAACCTTAGAAAAATCAGTCTTGAGATATTTCTTGGCCCAGTCTTGATGTTTCAGCTTGTGTGTCTTGTTCAGTGGTGGTCGTCTTTCAGCCTTTCTTACCTTGGCCATGTCTCTGAGTATTGCACACCTTGTGCTTTTGGGCACTCCTGTGATGTTGCAGCTCTGAAATATGGCCAAACTGGTGGCAAGTGGCATCTTGGCAGCTGCACGCTTGACTTTTCTCAGTTCATGGGCAGTTATTTTGCGCCTTGGTTTTTCCACACGCTTCTTGCGACCCTGTTGACTATTTTGAATGAAACGCTTGATTGTTCGATGATCACGCTTCAGAAGCTTTGCAATTTTAAGAGTGCTGCATCCCTCTGCAAGATATCTCACTATTTTTGACTTTTCTGAGCCTGTCAAGTCCTTCTTTTGACCCATTTTGCCAAAGGAAAGGAAGTTGCCTAATAATTATGCACACCTGATATAGGGTGTTGATGTCATTAGACCACACCCCTTCTCATTACAGAGATGCACATCACCTAATATGCTTAATTGGTAGTAGGCTTTCGAGCCTATACAGCTTGGAGTAAGACAACATGCATAAAGAGAGTGATGTGGTCAAAATACTCATTTGCCTAATAATTCTGTACAGGGTGTAGATGTGTATTGATGCTTGGGGCACATCCATACACATGTATACATTAATCATATTTAAGGGGGATATATATGATAAGAGGGCATTGTAGGATACAGGGGGCATTATATGATATATCTATTAAGGGGGCACATACATATATGAATTCCCACAGGGGCATGAATGAGCCCCTGGGGAATATCAGAGAGCACAAGCCCCTAGAATAGTCTTTACATCATAAGGGGGCACAAGCCCCTACATCATAAGGGGGCACAAGCCCCTACATCATAAGGGGGCACATATTTCCCACAGGGGCCACCATGAGCCCCTGGGGATCACCATGGGCAGACGTGCGCAGATGCTGGGCACATCTGCGCACATCGTCCCATGATGCTATGTCCAATGTATGCACATATATACCATACATGCCCGCACGTGTTTGCAGGCATGCATGGATATATATGCATACGTCTCAACCGTTCCTCAACAATCCCCCTGTTGTCGGAAAATAATACGACAATATAATGGGGGAACGGGTTGAGATATATTTGCCCCCCTTCAACCCCATCTTTGGTGGAAGTTCAGGAAGAACTGTAGTGCACACTGATCTTTAGGTACTTAGACATCCCTCATCCAGCTTCCTCCGACCTGCCCTTCACCGTAACCTCCTCCTCCGTCCACCGGATACACAGTCTTCTTCTTGACATCTTTAGGATACCACACACCCACAGTCTCTCGGTTATTCTGCTGATCTTCAGGTATCTTCGCCCCCCCCCAATTCTGGAGTGGGTTCAACCTTACAGTCTTTAACTGGCCTTTCTATAACAGTCTCTTGGTGTCGGCCACCCCCACTTTGGAGTGACCACACCCCCACAGTCTCTCGGTAGTTCTGCCGATCTTCAGGTATGGCCCGCCTCCAAGGCATCTGGAGCGGGTTCACCCTCACAGTCTCAGTCCCAACTTTCTTCTATCCAACGTCTGTTTCCATCTTGATGGGTGCGGTTCTCCCGTGGACAGATTAATAGGTCTTTACAAGGCAGGTCAGACTCTTAAGCGGTGATGTCATAGTACCTAAATTCTACTGCGGAGAACACCTCCGCCACACTACACCTCCAGCCCTTCCCTTAAGAACCTCACCGTTCCAGGGTTCAAGGTGGCAAATGAATGATGCCTGTCCCTATCGTGACCTAACCTTATCCCCATTCACACAAAACACATGTCACATCCCTCCCAACACCACCAAAATCATTATATGTATGTGTACCCATAGAGACTTATGCAACCTGGCATATCTCTACACCTCCAAAGACACAGGTAGGTCGCAGACCCCTGTGTCAATGGGAAACGACTATAGGATGCAAATGTGTACAGCCGAATATAGTCTGTCACACATTTGTACCTAGAGTGTCCATGGGTACACCATCGAGCAACAAACACAATCAATACAATGTGCTATGGGGTTTCGGGGTAGTACAAGTTATACGTCCCGAACCCTCATAGGAAACAAAGTGTCCATACAATATTTGGCTACAGGAACAATGCTTGAGTTATGTCCTGAGCCTCCTCCTCCGGATAGTTCTGTAAAGTTCTGTCTGGTTCTGGTGTATTTGGTCAGTAAGTCCCTTGACCCTCAGATTACGATGACCAGAACCAGAAGAAGTTTCACTGGGTGAAACAATTGAATAAGTTCTTCCACCCGAACGTCTCCCAAGTCTTCCTCCAGAGCCTAAATAATGCTCCCGCTGGATTGTGGCAGTCTTCTATAACACCTCTAGGCAGAGGTCGCTTTGTTGCCAAAATCCAGTGGGATCCTCTGGAGCTTCACAACAGTGTCAGGGGGAATAGCTGGTCTCTTCTGTGGCATCTCCTGAGTTTTTCTTCCGCTCCATATAAAATCACACCTATGGCAGAAGAAAATACCAGGCGCTCCCAGGGGAATTTCTCCCCTAACAGTGCAATTAATGTGAAAATTTCCAGCACCAATACCTTTGACCCATGGGTAGAGAAAGGTATTGAGCTGCCCTTTATCTCACAGGACCCCTCGTTATCCCAACACTGGTGTCTGAACACCCTACCTTCAGAGGATTGCATCCTCTGCTGCACATCCCTCTGCACCAACAGATAAAGATGGCCACCCTACTAGGTTGGGATAACTGGAGTTCTGTGGACAAAGCACCATCTTGTTATTGATGGCACCGCATCCCTGTCCACCCATGTGTACCCAGGCCGATTTCCCCCTGTGATCCCGCCTTGTGGAGGCCCGCAGAACCAATGGCATAGTCATGCCCTGGCTCCCCAGGACCCCACAACACAAGAACACAGTCCACACTCTGCTGCCAAACACTCTGCGTCCAATCCCTATCAGAGCTGTGCTACCTGACCGGACTAGAATTAAGTGCGCAGCACAACATTACACCAATGTTGTCTGTCCGCCTCAGTCCCCAGCGCAACACAGCCCTACCGAAAACCTTGAGCACAACAGTGTTATCCGTATCGATCTGAGACCCTGGTTGCCCAGAATAATATCACATCATCCTTTGTGTGCTGCATGGAGAAGGTCCATGCCTTCTCCCGACCAGCAGGATTTCCCGTGTGATATTATCTGCTCGCGAACCTATACGTTCTCGATCCACAGTATAACACTGTTCCACTCCAAGGGGACACAGAATGAAACAAAGACAGCAGACGGGACTTACAACACTAAAATCAGCATGGTAGAACACATCCGTAGACAAGGACTACCACCATCAACATCAAGAAGAATGTACAAACAGATAACAAAAACACACAACATGGACATACACAGGGAACACACGGTGTAACAAATAGTACAGGGGTGTCAAATGTTGCCTAGCCTAGCCTGGCCACTCTGACCCCTCAGCAGCTGGTGATGCTGCCGAGAGGTAACCCCGTTATGGCCAGACTGACTAGACCCCACTGCACAATTTGTTACCTGGCTGATACTGTTGGACACATTGCAATTACTTGCACAAGGGCAATTCCTTGCAATGTGTCCTTTGTTCCCACACCTGAAACACGTGACTTGGTTTCCTGTCCTGTGTGTTTTGCAGTGTCTCGCTATGTGACCTAGGCCACCACATGCAAAACATATGATGTTTGCTCTGCATGGCCCAGGTCCATCTACACTGCATCCGTGCTCCCTTCTCCTGAATTGTTCCATCCTCAGGGACGCACTCTTCACCACAGTTGTTTTTCCCAAAGTCAGGGAAAAATCTCTGTTAGTCTGGACCGGCTTGACCTGATGATCAGACCGGTCACAGACTACTCTCCCCCCTTGTGGCCCTGCACAGGGCAACATTTTGGGAGATTCCGACCCTGGCTTTACGGAAAAAGAAAGGGCCGGCACCAACTTGGTGATAACCTGTTGCATGCCAGACATTAGCTGGGACCTTACAGCAACCTGAGCCTTCAATTTGGCTACCGTCACGTCAGTAGAGGCAGTCCGCTCCTTGAAGGCTTTGACTTCAGTATAAGACTGAGTCAACTTAGCCTCAATTTCCTCCTTCTGCCTCTGCAGCTCTACCAACTGTGACTCTATCCTAGCCACCTGCGCATCTCGGTCAACAGTAGACTGCACATTCTCTGCCAGCTGTGCCTGCAATGCCGAAACCTGGTCCGAATTACTAGCACAGCACTGGCAGTGAATGGCCGGAGGAATTGTCTCCGTTGACTGAGACACCAGCGCAACTTCCTTTGGCTTACAGATGCTAGCCTCAAACGTATGAACGAGTTTGGCCAGCATCCGAAGCCGTTTGGTGGCCTTGTTCAAAACCGTCCGTTTGTTAACACAAAGCTTGTCGTAACTACAAGCCTGTGCTAACAAATCGGACCACAGCATTTCTGCTGACTTGTATGTAGTGGGGAGGATGGGGCTAAATGTGCTGTGTCTGCTCAAGTGTTGCAGTGTGGGGAAGTCCATACTCACCGTTTGAGTGTCCATCTTCTTGTTGGTGCTGTACTTTCTTGTCCCTTGCAGCTGCTTGAAAGAAGTCCTTTTCTTCCGGATCGCTTCTTTCCGACCAGCTGGACTTTTATGTATCTCCAACGAAGATGGATCTCTTTCCGTGACGTATCCTTCTTCTCTGGGCAAATATATCTCAACCCGTTCCCCCATTATATTGTCGTATTATTTTCCGACAACAGGGGGATTGTTGAGGAACGGTTGAGACGTATGCATATATATCCATGCATGCCTGCAAACACGTGCGGGCATGTATGGTATATATGTGCATACATTGGACATAGCATCATGGGACGATGTGCGCAGATGTGCCCAGCATCTGCGCACGTCTGCCCATGGTGATCCCCAGGGGCTCATGGTGGCCCCTGTGGGAAATATGTGCCCCCTTATGATGTAGGGTCTTGTGCCCCCTTATGATGTAGGGTCTTGTGCCCCCTTATGATGTAGGGTCTTGTGCCCCCTTATGATGTAAAGACTATTCTAGGGGCTTGTGCTCTCTGATATTCCCCAGGGGCTCATTCATGCCCCTGTGGGAATTCATATATGTATGTGCCCCCTTAATAGATATATCATATAATGCCCCCTGTATCCTACAATGCCCTCTTATCATATATATCCCCCTTAAATATGATTAATGTATACATGTGTATGGATGTGCCCCAAGCATCAATACACATGTATATTCCATATAAACCCCCCCTCCCTACATGGACACAGATGCATCAATGTAAATGTGCCCCAAGCATTTGCATTGATGTAATCTGGGTGAAGGCGCCAGAATGACTGGACAAGGTCCGGTCATTCTGGTGAACTCAAAAGGATTCAAATTCAATAGAATTTGAATCCTTTTGTTCTAATTATCTGCAGTCCTGCTGGAGATAATTAAGCATAATAGAGAGAGAGGAGATACCTCCGCTCACTCTATTATGTGCATTCTGGCATCGCAATTACCATTGCGATGTCCAGGAATGCTTAGAGTTACAGGCAGGAGATCAAAGGATCTCCCGCCTGTCATCAAGTGCACGCGGCCCTGCGACGCGCGTGCAGGCGCGGTGACGTCATCTCACCGCGCCGGCCCACGTGTCCTGCACGGTGGTATGGGTGCGCGCGCCCCCTGGTGGCGCGGGAGTGCGGGCCGCCGGGGGGATAAATATCCGGCGGCCCCGGCACTCTGAAGTTAGGTTCTGGGCCCCCACCATTGAAGAGGAGTGCGTCCTGCGCTCCGGACGAAGCGGTGCGGGACCCCCCGCCTGCCGCCCCCCACGTGGAGGAGAGCGCGCCCTGCGCTCAGAGCAGAGCGCCCGACCGGACCCCCCCTTCATCTAGGAGAGCGCGATCGGCGCTCGAGGCCGGAGTCAGGATCGGGGCCCCCACTGGAGAGCGCATCGGCGCTCAGGACATCGGGACCCCCCCCCTCCCCCGCCGGCTTAAGGACCGACCGGACCCCCACCTGAAGAGAGCGCGCCCTGCGCTCTGGGAGAAGTACCGGACCCCTGCCGCCCCCACCCCCCAGAAGGAGGCCCCCTGGCTGGCGAGGATCACCCTGGACAACGAGCAGAAACCCTAAGTACCTCAGCAGCATTGCTGCTGTTCTTAACCCCTTCCCTGCCAGACTATCCCCTACTGCTCTCTCCCCTGGTGCACCCCTGGTCCCTTGCCTGCCAACCCTTTCCCTACACCCCTGATCATCCCTGATTAACCCCATTGTGACCCCCCTGGTAACCCTAGACCTGTGGCCCTATTTGTACCCCTGATCCACCCCTATCCCACCAACGATCCCCTACTGACCCCTGGAACCCTAACCCTGATTAACCCCTGGTGGTTACCCTGGTCCTCTGCAGAGCATGCTTCTGTTCTGCAAACAAATCCTCTGTAGAGCATGCCTCTGTTCTGCAAACAAATAATAAACCCTCTTGTAACCCCCGTAGGGACAGTGAGTGCAGACGGGTGGGATATTGTTATGTGTGAACTGTCTAGTTAGTTTATGGGTGGAATTGGGAATGTGTAGTGTAGTTTAGGATTGTATATTTAGTGCTGTATTGTAGTGTACTGCGTGCGTAGTGTATTGCTTGGTGTAATAAATACTGTTATATTTGTACCCTTTTGTGTAGCGTGTACTTGTTAGCGGTAGCGAGTTAGTAAGGCGCATGCAGTTAGTATAAGTGATCAGTGTAGAGCATAGCGAAAGTATTGTGTTATTATATAAAGGCATAAATGGGCGGAGTGTTCACTAGATGGCTCCTCCCATTTATGAATATTAATTATCGATATTTGCATAAATATTGGTGATTAATATTCCCCCTTTACATAATATGTTTATTTTATTGTTTTTATATATTTTATATGTAAAATTGGGAAAGGGGGGATTTAAACTTAATATTTTTAGTGTTTGTGTTTTGTTTTTTACTTACTATTAGCCCCCTTAGGGGCTGAAACCCTTGTCCTATTCACCCTTAGGCCCCTTTCACATGGGCGAGATTTCTGCACGGGTGCAATGCATGAGGTGAACGCATTGCACCCGCACTTAATCCGGACCCATTCACTTCTATCGGGCTGTGCACATGAGCGGTGATTTTTCACACATCACTTGTGCGTTGCGTGAAAATCGCAGCATGCTTTATGTTGTGCGTTTTTCACGCAACGCAGGCCCCATAGAAGTTAATGGGGCTGCGTGAAAATTGCAAGCATCCGCAACTTGCTGGTGGTGAAGTCATTTGCATATTTTAAAAGCTTGATTTTTAAGGAAACGAAGCCACAGAACAAGGTAAGAGCCCTATATAGGGAATAGTCGTCCAATAAGGATTTTAATATGCCCAAAAATGAAAAGAGTTTTGGGGGGTGACAGAAGCCCTTTAAATCCAAGAAGGTTCCTCATAGATCTCAGGATAAATCTCCAGGTTATGATTAACTAACTCTCTGGGTTAGGCCTCATGCACACGACCGTTTTGTGCATCCGCGGCCGTTGTTCCGTTTTCCGTTTTTTTTCGCGGACCCATTGACTTTCGTGGAAAATGCACCGTTTTGCAGCCACATCCGTGATCCGTGTTTCCTGTCCGTCCAAAAAATATGACCTGTCCTATTTTTTTTGTTGGACAACGGTTCACGGACCCATTCAAGTCAATGGGTCAGTGAAAAAACACGGATGCACACAAGATTGGCATCCGCGTCCGTGGCCGTTGGCAACTTTCACACAGACAGATCGCAGATCCGTCTGCATAAAAGCTTTTTCAGATATGAGTTTTCAGTATATTCTAACAGAGGCGTTCCCATGGTGATGGGGACGCTTCAAGTTAAAATATACCATCGGATTGGAGAAAACTCTGATCCGATGGTATAATAGGGACTCCTGACTTTACATTGAAAGTCAATGGGGGACTGATCCGTTTGCAATTGCACCATATTGTGTCAACGTCAAACGGATCCGTCCCCATTGACTTGCATTGTAAGTCAGGACGGATCCGTTTGGCTCTGCACGGCCAGGCGACACCAAAACGACTTTTTTTTCATGTATGTGGATCCTCCAAAAATCAAGGAAGACCCACTGACGAAAAAACGGTCACAGATCACGGAAAAACGAAACCCGTTTTTGTGGACCGCAAAAAAAAACAACTGTCGTGTGCATGAGGCCTTACTCCGATATCTCTAGTTCAGAAGAGTTTTTTATTTTTTTTGTTAGAAAGCGGGGAGCAAAGCTCAGATTCTAATTCTGATGGGGACTGGTGGTAAACCCCTGTTTCCTATTCAGAATACGGATCAGCTTTTAAAAGCGATAAGAGTGACCATGAACATTGAAGACCAAAACTTATTTTTTTCATTCAGGATGTAATGTTTGAAGGTCTAGAAGGGAAAAAGAAGCAGTGTTTTTTTCATTCATAAAAATGTATCTTCCTTAATTTCAAATGAATGGAAAAATCCAGATAAACAGAGTTTTATTCTGTCATCCGTGAAGCGGAAGAACCCTTTTGAAAAGCCTGATTGCCAGTCTTGGGATCAGGCCCCAAAGATTGATGTATACATAGCAAAGGTATCTTATAGATCCTCCCTCCCCTTTGATGATTTAGGTAAGTTAAAAAACACTATGGATAGGAAGGTGGACAGTTTTCCTTTAAACCTAATATTGCCGCTACTTGCACAGCCAGAGCCCTGATCTTATGGATTAAACAGCTAGAGTCTCAGATTAAGGATACAGTTCCCAGAGATAAATTATTGGAGAATATTCCAGTTATTGCCAAGGTGGCGGACTTTTTAGCGAATGACTCTGTAGACGCTGTTCAATTATCTGCCAGAGCCACTTTATCTAACTCCGCCTGGAGGGCTTTATGGTAAAAAAATTGGTCAGGCGATGTAGCATCAAAAAAAGCCTAAGTAATATTTCTTGCGAAGGGAGGTATTTTATTTGGTTCTACCTTAAAAAGCTGGAGATAGGGGGGAAAAAAGGGATTTCCCTCTGGGTTCCGCAGGCAATATAATCCCTTTGTGAGAATAAAAGATTTCCCGGTAAAGATGGAAGCACGGGTAGAAAGGATAACAGGTGGAAATTCTCCTCTTCTAAATCAAAGGGCTTCCTGTTCAAGGGTCAGGGCTCTGCCCCCAGGAAGGATAATTCACAATGATGCCAGGGTCGGAGGAAGATTGTCAAACTTCCTCCCTGTCTGGTCCAGAATTTCCAACAGCAGTTGGATCTTAACCTCTCTAAAAGAAGGGTTTAAGTTGGAGTTCAGCTCTCCCCCGCCAGAGATTTTTTTTTTTGTTTCAGAGATGGCTCAGAATATGCAAGGGGCACTAGAAAGAGAGGTGGATACGTTGTTAAAGGGTTTCTATCACTTCGTTTCACCTATTTAGCTTTCAGACACTAGCGATCCGCTAGTGTCTGCTCTATCTAACCATCCTAATATAAGAGCTTATTGTCCTGCCGTTTAGCTAAAAAAATAACTTATATAGATATGCAAATGAGCCTCTAGGTGCTATGGGGGCGTTATTAGCACCTAGAGGCTCCGTCTACCTTAACAAACTGCTGCCGCCCAGCGCGTCCCTCCAGCCCGCCCATCTCCTCCGGAATGCGATGCTCCTCGTATTCGGCGCATGCGCAGTGAATGTCTGATCGCTTCCCTGCTCAGACATCTCCACTGCGCCTGCGCCGATGACGTCATAGTGCTCCGAGGAACAGGCGCAGTGGAGATGTCTGAGCAGGGAAGCGATCAGACATTCACTGCGCATGCGCCGAATACGAGGAGCATCGCATTCCGGAGGAGATGGGCGGGCTGGAGGGACGCGCTGGGCGGCAGCAGTTTGTTAAGGTAGACGGAGCCTCTAGGTGCTAATGACGCCCCCATAGCACCTAGAGGCTCATTTGCATATCTATATAAGTTATTTTTTTAGCTAAACGGCAGGACAATAAACTCTTATATTAGGATGGTTAGAGCAGACACTAGCGGATCGCTAGTGTCTGAAAGCTAAATAGGTGAAACGAAGTGATAGAAACCCTTTAAGAAAAGGTGCTCTTATTCCTTGCTCTCCTGGAGAAGGGTTGGTCTATTATTCCAATCTTTCAACAAATTTCTGAAATACAGAAAGTTCAAGATGGAGACAGTCAGATCTGTAATAAAACAATCCTTGTAAAAGGAGATCTATGATTGTGCTGGATATAAAGGATGCGTATTACCATCTGCAGATTTTTTTTATTTTTTTTATATCCTGGTCATCAAAATTTGTTGTGGCACTGCATCTGAAGGGGGGCGTAAGACCCTCTCAGTTCCAATATAGATAGATATATATATGTATATATACACCAAGTTGGTGGCGGAGATGGCGGCTCACATAAGAGAGAGAGAGACATCTTGTTTGTCCCATACCTGGACTATTTTTTAATAGTAGCCCCATCCAGTCAGAGTTGTCATTTACAGGCAGATCAAGTAATTCAGATCCTGGAATCATTGGGTTGGATCGTAAATATGGAGAAATCCAGAATGATCCCCCTACATTTTAAAATGTCCCTGTGGTTTATTAAATATTGGAAAGACCACACAGACGATTAGGGATCGAATTGGGAAACACAAATCTACTATTCGTACTAAGAGTTTAATGTTACCTATCCCATTTCATTTTGAATAGTGCAAACATGGGATTGCTCAATTGAGATTCCAAGTATTGGAACAGGTTAAAAGACCTAGGAGAGGAGGAGATTTGAATAAACTGTTATTGCGCAGAGAGGCGTATTGGATCCATACGTTGGATACCCTGCACCCTAGAGGCCTTAATAGGGATTATGAGATCATGCATATTTGATATAGTGTTATTTATGTATACACTTTTATTTTTCAGACATCAAATATTCGCTGAGGGATCTCATATACCTGGAAGTATGAAATAATGTTTGTGGTAGATATGCATATATACTTTTGATTTGGAGGATTATCTACAGTGGGATGCGAAAGTTTGGGCAACCTTGTTAATCATCATGATTTTCCTGTATAAATCGTTGGTTGTTACGATAAAAAATGTCAGTTAAATATATCATATAGGAGACACACAGTGATATTTGAGAAGTGAAATGAAGTTTATTGGATTTACAGAAAGTGTGCTATAATTGTTTAAACAAAATTGAAGATTATGCTAGCTTTAGTGTACTAATAATCTTAATTTTAATAAAGACAGGAGGCGAGTATTTTGCATTAACTCTCTTTACTAACTCCACAGCAGTAAAGAAAAAAATGTAAAGAGTAACAAGTAGAATACTCCGCCGCATAGTATATAAGGGTCATGCTGCCTGTACACTTCCTCTTTCTAAAAGCGACATCAAAGTCCAGGTTGAGCTCGAACATCCAGAAATTCAACGAAAACTGTAACAGCGGTTTCTGGCGAGCAGAACTTGAGGAGACTTCTGGTAAACGAGGTTGGAGGTAAGACCGAACAAAGCTCTCATCTCATCCTATGGGGTCGTAAGATTAACAAACCAGCGACCAGTGGAGGACCTGAAGAGGGTTACGCTGAAAGGAGAGTATAAAATAGGTTAGGTATAGAATCGTAACTATTCACGCTTATGGGCTTTAACGGAATAGTGTAAAATTAAATCATTACAAATAGCGTGCAAATTATCTAGTGGCTAAATGTATGGTAGGTGTAAGTATGTAATACAACTAAGAACTGCTCGTCAGGGAGGCAATACTTAGGGTGAGAAATTCTGAATATGTCCCAAAACAGAGAGATTATTAAAATCGAGCCCCATATCCGACACCTTGAGATTCACTCCCCCAAAGAGTCAGGGTAGGGAATAGAAGGGAGGGAAAATACTCGCCTCCTGTCTTTATTAAAATTAAGATTATTAGTACACTAAAGCTAGCATAATCTTCCATTTTAAAACATGACAGGAGGCTTCCTATTTTGCAATTTTAACGCTGAAGAAGAGATGTCCCAGCAGAAGGGGGAGTGCGAAAATAAAAGGTACGGAAAGTAGATTCCCTAGACCAGTCTGCCGTTCGGAGAATATCCGAAAGGGACGCCCCTGCCATTAGGGCTGCTGAAGCCGCCGCTCCACGAACGGAGTGGGCGCCGAAAGCGGGGTCTATACCTGTGAGGGAAAGGATCCAGCGGATCCAACGGGCCAGCGTGGTGACAGAGACTGGCGCGTAAGGGCGCACGTAGGAAACTAGGAGTTGACCCAACGTAGAGGAATAGAGTGAGGAGGTAACCGAAACATAACTGCGAAGGGTGGACACAACACAGAGCTGCGGGTCGTCTGGAAAAAAGGGGTAAGAGACCGACGTCGAACCTGATTTAGTGCGACGAGAGATATGGAAAGTGACTCCTTCAGGGGTCACCTCAAAGGCATCGACATCGAAGGCCCGAACGTCTGACACCCGTCGGAAAGACACAAGACAGAGGAGAAAAGCGCACTTAGTGGATAGTTGGCGAAGGGAGAGGCGGTCATTCGGAGGCCAATCCCTGAAAAAACGGAGAACCAGTCCCACGTCCCATAGGTGATGGTATTTGGGGGCTGGGGGGCGGCGGAGCCCCATGCCGCGGAGTAGGCGACAGACCAGAGGATCTTTGCAGACCGGGAGGTCCCCGACGGGAGTATGGGCTGCCGAAATCGCGGAGCGAACGACGTTGATAGAGCGATAAGAGCGGCCAGAAGAAAACAAGGAGGAAAGAAAATTGAGAATCATGGGAACAGGTGCCGTAAATGGATCGGAGTCCCGTTCCATGCACCAAGTAGACCAGGAGGCCCAAGCTGAAAGGTAGCAGCGTCTAGTTCCCGGGGCCCATGAGTCCCATAAGAGGTCCCTAGCAGTCTGCGATAGTCCGCTGACTCGCCAGGAACCCCGGAAAGAGACCAAGCCACCAGGGGTAGTCGATCTTCCAGGATGAGCGGGTGGAGACATCCTTTGGGATCCGTGAGCAGGTCCTGGAAGGATGGAAGGAGGAGAGGATCCATGTAGGAGGAGGCCAGGAGGTCCGGGAACCATGGTTGACTCTGCCACAAGGGCGTTATGAGAACCAGTTTGATTTGCTGTGTCCGCATCTGGTGTAGTGTTCTCGCAATCATGGAGAATGGGGGAAAAGCGTAGGCTCCTGTCGCCGGCCATTGTTGGAGAAAAGAGTGTCGCCTTGCTCTCCGGGTCCGGAAGCCAGCTGAAGAACTCCGGGGTCTGGTGATTGTTGCGAGAGGCGAACAGATCCAGGTGAAAGGGACCCCTCCGGGCTGCCAGGGCCCTGAAGATTCTCGTGTTCAGCTTCCAATCGCTGACGTCTCTACAGTGGCGAGAGAACCAGTCGGCTGTGAGGTTGATTTCTCCCGGCAAGTATTCCGCTTGTAACGTGATGTTGCGAGGGAGGCAGTAGTCGAAGATGTTCCTCGTGATATCCGACAGTAGGCGTGAGCGAGCGCCTCCTAGGCGGTTGATGTACTGGACTGCGGAGATGTTGTCCATGCGAAGGAGGATGCAACAATTGGAGCTCTCCCGAGCCAGGCTGCGAATCGCGAAGGATCCTGCTAGGAGTTCGAGGCAATTGATGTGCATGGAGAGCTCCTGCGTCGTCCATGCTCCTCCCGTGGAGATGGTTCCGTTGGTGGCACCCCATCCCCACAAGCTGGCGTCTGATTCTAAAACGAAATCTGGAGTGTCTCCGAATATGGCCTTGCCGTTCCAGGCTTGCATGCTGTCCAGCCACCATGACAGCTCTTCGCGAACTTCTGTCGTCACCGGGACGGGTTGATCGTAGGTAGGTCTGTGGCGAAGGTATTTTGCCTAGTCGTTGCATGGCCCTGTAGTGGAGAGGACCCGGAAATATGGCTTGAATGGAAGCTGAGAGGAGTCCCACAATCCTGGCCAGGTTGCGTAGAGGGATGGAATCGAGTCGGAGAACTCTGCGAATCTCCTTGCGAATGGTTGCGATCTTTGAGGTTGGTAGCCTCAGAGTGCACGTCGTCGAGTCGATCTCGAAGCCGAGGAATTGTATCGTCTGGGTAGGGGTCAGCTCCGATTTCTGTTGGTTTACCACGAAGCCCAGAGATTCCAGTAGGGATACTGCCAGGTGAATGTGTTGGCGTAGTCTGCGTACGTGGGAGCAGAACAGGAGGAGGTCGTCCAAGTAGATGATGCATCGAATGCCCCTGGACCTCAGGTGGGCCACCACCGGTTTTAGGAGTTTGGTGAAACACCATGGGGCTGAGCTGAGCCCGAAAGGGAGGCAAGTGAATTGCCAAGGGCGACCATGCCAGAGGAAACGTAGGAGTGCTCGACATTCCGGGTGCACCGGGACTGACAGGTATGCATCTTTTAGATCAAGCCTGGCGAACCAGTCGTTGCTGCGAAGGAGGTCCCGCAGGAGGTGGATGCCCTCCATCTTGAAGTGGCGATAGACCACGTACGCGTTGAGGGCGCGAAGATTGATAACTGGGCGGTATTCTCCCGACTTCTTCCGCACGAGGAAGATGTTGCTGAAGTAACCTCCCTGTTCGTGGACTGGTTGAATAGCCCCTTTGTCCTGAAGCTTGCGTAGCTCCGCGTTGACTAGGTTGTGGTCGAAAGACGACATGTGGATGGGGTGAGGGGGCTGAACCTGAAAGGGGGTTCCCACTAGGTCTATGATATATCCCTGCACTGTTTGTAGAATCCAAGCGTCTGAGCAAAGGGCGGCCCAATTGTGGAAAGAAAGGGAAATACGGCCCGCAGTGCGGGTACATGGTAACAACGGAGGAATATGGGTCCTTACCTGCAGTAAAGCGGGAACGTCCGCGTCCGCGGATTCCACGGCCTCTATCCGAGCCTCTGGAAAAGGGTCGTTGCTGATCCCTTGTCGGATAGAATGGTGTTGGTTGAGTACGGGGGCCTGAAGGCCAAAATCGGCTGGCGGCACGGCCCCGTTGCCGGCCAGCCCTTCCAAAAACCCCTCTGGTAGGGTTGCTCCTGAAGACACTGCGCATTGAGGATTGCGCCTTATTAAGGGAGGTGAACACGTTGACATGTTTGTTTTAATTCCTTGAGGAATGGTTCACCGAAAAGTTTCCCTTGTGCCTGGGGCCCAATCTCTTTTGTGCCAAGGTCTGCCAATTTACCGTTAATACGGAATAACGCTGCTTTTCGTCTCTCCGAAGAGAGCGTAACATTGGCGTTTCCGATGAAACAAAAACAACGTTGTGCCCACTCACGAATGTCATGTGCCCATTCCCTGAAGTCCTCGGTGGATAAGGAATCGGCTTTGGCGTAGGCATCATCCGCCAGATACATAATGCGAGCCAAGGGGCCTATGGAATCCAGTAGGTTATCTTGGGCGCCCCATAGGCCTTTCTCTACCCCCCGTCGAGGGTCTCTGCCACTGCGCATCATAAAGGTCGTCATAACTTTGTCAAATTCTGGGGTCTGAGCGACCTTATCCGGCAGGGAAGGGCGTGGGCATTCAGACCTGAGTCGGTTGCAGACCTCTTTCTCCAGAGGTTTGCGGAGCCACAGGTGCATGAACCTGGAAAGGTGTTCCGGAGGCGACCATTCACCCGATCTGGGGTGTCGTATGTTGCGAGGATCGAACATCGCCTGACCTGAGGGGTCCATAATGGTGTCTGAGTCAAGAGGAGGTTCTGCGTCAGCAGTGTCTTCGATACCTCTTGCCTGGGCCGCACCCAGGAGGGTCTCCTGCATGAAAGCGGAAACTGACTTCTCGTCTGAGCCCCATGCGTCGTAATCCGACTCTGAAGCGTCAGCTTGCCACTCATCTAGCATTGACATGGAGTGGGTAGGGTCCTGTTCTTCTTCTGAAGAGTACTCCTGACGCGGGGCCGGAGTGTGAAGTTTGGCAGTTTTACGTTTGGCAGGTGCCTTACCCTTGGGTGGTTTGGGTGTATAGTCCTCGCCTTTGTCATGGTGTTTCATAGGGCGGGATTCATCCCCTGTCTGATAGTCGGACAGGTCGGAGCCCGACTCGTGTCGTGGACGTCTGCGAGTTTTAGGTACGTCAGGAGCCAAACCTCGGGCCTTGGAGAGTGCCTTCTCCACAGAGGCAGCGACAGCTGCGTTAATCATAGCCTGGAAGTCTACAGGGACATTCTGGGAATTCTCCATGATAAGGGTCGGCTGGTATGTCACTGAAAGGCACAGTAATAAACGGGCACCCAGGTCTTGAGAACAGGCGTATGGTCAGTTTTTAATAGTATGGGAACAAAGCCCAGTATAAACCCCAGCAGGGTAAAGTAGTGACCTTATAAACTGGGGCTCACCCAGTTAGAGAGAACTGCAACAGCTAGTCTCCCAATAAGCAGCGTATTAATAGTGGGGGCTCACCCCGGTCGCACAGGGTTGAAACCCTTAAGTGCAGGTCACAATAATAAACAGGCAGCAGCACTGACCTGACTGACCCAGCCACATGAGGCACAGAGAGAACTGAATAGTAGTCTGAGATAGGCACAGGGGTGAAAACCACTAATGAGGGAGTAACAGCTAATTAGTACAGTCACACTGAATCCTCAATGAGATGTTATGAGGTAAAATTAAGATGTCTGAAAACGGCCGCGAAAATGGCGGGAAAACGGCCGTGAAAATGAGGGAGCCAGGAGGCACTCCAGGCTAGAGGGGGACCTGAGGAACCCGAGGTAAATGATAATAATACGATATAGTAAGAAATAAATGCACAAGAAGTAATATAGCTCCAGGGGAGCAAAAAGTCTGACCTGTCTGCTGATGGAGCAGTAAAGAAAGAGGGAAGTGTACAGGCAGCATGACCCTTATATACTATGCGGCGGAGTGATCTACTTGTTACTCTTTACATTTTTTTCTTTACTGCTGTGGAGTTAGTAAAGAGAGTTAATGCAAAATAGGAAGCCTCATGTTTTAAAATTAGGCAGGTGCATAAATTTGGGCACCACAAAAAAGAAATGAAATCAATATTTAGTAGATCCTCCTTTTGCAGAAATTGCAGCCTCTAAACGCTTCCTGTAGGTTCCAATGAGAGTCTGGATTCTGGTTGAAGGTATTTTGGACCATTCCTCTTTACAAAACATCTTTTAGTTCATTCAGGTTTGATGGCTTCCGAGCATGGACAGCTCTCTTTAAGTCACACCACAGATTTTCAATTATATTCAGGTCTGGGGACTGAGATGGCCATTCCAGAACGTTGTACTTGTTCCTCTGCATAAATGCCTTAGTGGATTTTGAGCAGTGTTTAGGGTCGTTGTCTTGTGGAAAGATCCAGCCCCGGCGCAGCTTCAGCTTCGTCACTGATTCCTGGACATTGGTCTCCAGAATCTGCTGATACTGAGAGGAATCCATGCGTCCCTCAACTTTGACAAGATTCCCAGTCCCTGCACTGGCCACACAGCCCCACAGCATGATGGAACCACCACCATATTTTACTGTAGGTAGCAGGTGTTTTTCTTGGAATGCTGTGTTCTTTTTCCTCCATGCATAACGCCCCTTGTTATGGCCAAATAACTCCACAGCACCTTATTCCAAAATGAACTTGGCTTGTCCAAATGTGCTTTAGCCCACCTCAAGCGGCACTTTTTGTGCTGTGGGCAGAGAAAAGGCTTCCTCTGCATCACTCTCGCATACAGCATTTCCTTGTGTAAAGTGCGCCGAATGGTTGAACAATGCACAGTGACTCCATCTGCAGCAAGATGATGTTGTAGGTCTTTGGTGCTGGTCTGTGGGTTGACTCTGACTGTTCTCACCATTCGTCGCTTCTGTCTAGCCGAGATTTTTCTTGGTCTGCCACTTCGAGCCTTAACTTGAACTGAGCCTGTGGTCTTCCATTTCCTCAATATGTTCCTAACTGTGGAAACAGACAGCTGAAATCTCTGAGACAACTTTCTGTATCCTTCCCCTAAGCCATGATGGTGAACAATCTTTGTCTTCAGGTCATTTGAGAGTTGTTTTGAGACCCCCATGTTGCTACTCTTCAGAGAAAATTAAAAGAGGAGGGAAACTTACAATTGACCCCCTTAAATACTCTTTCTCATAATTGGATTCACCTGTGTATGTAGGTCAGGGGTCACTGAGCTTACCAAGCCAATTTGAGTTCCAATAATTAGTTCTAAAGGTTTTGGAATCAATAAAATGACAACAGTGCCCAAATTTATGCACCTGCCTAATTTTGTTTAAACAATTATAGCAAACGTTCTGTAAATCCAATAAACTTCATTTCACTTCTCAAATATCACTGTGTGTGTCTCCTACATGATATATTTAACTGACCTTTTTTTATCGTAACAACCAACGATTTATACAGGAAAATCATGACGATTAACAAGGTTGCCCAAACTTTCGCATCCCACTGTATATACACTGCTCAAAAAAATAAAGGGAACACAAAAATAACACATCCTAGAGCTCAATTAATTAAATATTCTTCTGAAATACTTTCTTTACATAGTTGAATGTGCTGACAACAAAATCACACAAATTAAAAAATGGAAATCAAATTTTCCATTTCATCCACCATGACGGCCCACATTGAGATTGACCCTTGACCTCTGTAGGGACAGGAACACATAGAGTTTAAGAACCCCCCACCCCTCCACCTCCTCAGTGCTTTCCTGCCCCTACAGGGGCCAACACGTGGAGAGTTCCTCCTTTAGGGAGGATAAACAACCTTATTTCCTTACAGGTTCTCCAGCTGGCCTCCCGCGGCATGGGCTAAGGCTGGCCAGCTAGGAGCATCAAGGACCCTCGTCTTGGCTTATGCCGAGGCCTGCGGTCCTTCCCATACCTTCGTACTTCCTTCCCTCCATGAGGAAGCAGTCGGGGGTGCCGGCTTCACTGGCGTCCCTTCTTTCTGGAGGCGGGCCGAGCGCTAGTGTCCGGCAGGGGGAGCAGGTGCCGCGCATGGAGCGTCTCTATGGGCGGGCCGGGCGACGCACGTATCCCTTAGTAGGCTGGTGCGGCGCAGGCCCACGCCGCCAACAGGGCGCAGCTAGATGACGTCAGACGCCGGGATTTTTAAAAAGAAAAGGCAGCGGTTCCTTCCGGCCCCTCGCCTGCTACACCGCGATGTCTGAGACACCTGCTCCCCGCCAGGAAGGTCCTGACCCTTCTGCCACCAGTACCGTGAGTCCCCTTCTGGGGGGTGTATATTTCAGATTTTTTATCCTGAATTACTAATTCTGGGATATCTGGTTGCTTCCTTTCTTCAGGGCAGAAAGGAGTTAAATACAAAAACTAAACTCTTAAAGTGCTGTGCTTGTTCCAAGCGTCTCCCTGAGAACTATAAAAAGAGGCTGTGCAAACCTTGCACTACGGAAATATGGAAGGAAGAACAACCAGATATACTCTCTGAAATGAAGTCTTTTATTACAGACGAGATTAAGTCCTCTTTAGCCACCTTGTCTACCCCCGCCAGCAACCCCAACCCTTCTAAGAAACGCAAACTGTCTGTTATTTCTTCTTCTGAGGGTGAAGAGGTTGAAGTGGCCTCCGCCTCATCAAGACAATTTCCTAATGAGGAACCCTTGTCGGACGGGGAAATTCTGGAGGAGGATAAAAAATACTTTTTTTCCGCTGACTAAATGGAGGAGTTGCTACGAGCAGTCAGATCCACTATGGGCATTGAGGATACCCCTAGGCCCCGTACGGTACAGGATGAGATGTTTTGGGGGTCTTAGATCCAAGTCTTCTATAGTTTTTCCCATCAATGAAAATATAAAAGAAATGATAATGGAGGAGTGGTCAGATCCAGAAAAGAGACTTGGCGTTCCCAAAGAATTCAGGAATAGGCTCTGCTTTGACCCGACTGAAAGCAAACTATACAATCAGACTCCTAAGGTCGATTTACAGGTGGCCAAGGTAGTAAAGAAGACCGCCCTACCCTTTGAGGATTCCTCACAGTTAGGCGACCCTATGGATAGAAAGGCAGATGGCCTCCTAAAAAAATTCTGGGAGTCGGCTATGTTTGGGGTAAAAACTAATATTGCTGCTACCTCCGTCGCCAGGGCGATGTATATATGGCTAGGAGAACTGGACGAACATCTAAAAAACAAAACTCCAAGAGAAGAGATCAGGGATTCTCTCCCCCTTCTCCGCTCCGCCTACAGCATTTTTGGCCGATGCTTCAGCAGAGTCCATCCGGTTTTCAGCCAAGGATGCTGCTCTTTCTAATGCAGCCCGACGGGCTTTATGGATGAAAGCCTGGTCTGGGGACAAGGCATCCAAGGCCAAACTTTGTTCTATCCCCTTTTCAGGGGAATTTGTCTTCGGCCCCACTCTGGATAAAATCCTAGAGGGAGCAGCAGACAAGAAAAAAGGTTTTCCAGAGGACAAAGAACCAAAAAAGAAGCCCTTTCGTCAGTTCCAACCTCAGCAGAGATCCTACAGGGGGAAAGGGAAGTCTGGCCGATGGAGCTATCCTAAAGGGGGGAGAGGAAGAGGCTTCATCCTCAATCCCCAGAATAGACAAAATAAACAACAATGACGCCAGGGTAGGGGGGCGACTGATGGGTTTTCTATCTTCCTGGAATCGGGTAACCTCGAATCCCTGGGTTCTAAATGTAATCTCTCAGGGCTACAGGATAGAGTTCACATCAGTCCCCCCGAGAAGATTCTGCATCTCACCTCAGAACAGATCAGAACTTCCGAAAATTTGGCAAGGCGTCTAGGACCTCTTAGAGCTAGGGGTAATTCAAAAGGTCCCTATCCTAGAGGAAAGGAGAGGGTTTTATTCCAGCCTCTTTTTAGTAAAAAAAACAGACCAATCCTTTCGCACTATAATAAACCTAAAACCCTTAAACAGGTCTATTCTATACAGGAGGTTCAGGATGGAGACCATCCCATCCACAATCCCTCTGATTCCGAAAGGGGCGTTCATGTCGTCAATCGATCTAAAGGACGCTTACTACCATGTCCCTATCCATCATCTCTCCCAGAAATATCTAAGATTCGCTCTAAGAGGACCGGACAGGTCTATCCATCACTTTCAATATGTCGCCCTCCCTTTCGGTATTTCCTCGGCTCCCAGGGTCTTCACAAAAGTCGTGGTAGAGATGGTGGCCTACCTTCGTCAGGAAGGAATCACAATCATTCCATATCTCGACGACGACTTAATTCTGGGCAAGACAGAATCTGAAAACCTTCTGGCAACCCAAAAATTCTCGGAATTCTTAAAAAATCTCGGCTGGATCATAAATATAAAAATATCCACCCTAATCCCATCCATGAGAATAAGGTTCCTGGGTGTGGAATTGGATTCGTCCCTGTTGATGACCTTCCTCCCTCAGGACATAGCTACTGCGCTGAGCTTCGAGCGTTCCAGAGGGCTCGCAATTGCTTCATCAGAAAGGCCATGAGTCTCCTTGGAAGCCTAACCGCCTGCATTCCCTCGGTTGCATGGTGCCAAAGCCACACAAGGGTGATCCAGAATTGGATCTTAACTATTTGGGACGGAAAACAAGTACGTTTAGACAGGATTTTCCGGATCCCACAGGCCGTGAAAACAGACTTGGATTGGTGGAAAGTAAAAAGAAGACTGCTAGGAGGCCTACAGTGGCAGAACCATCCGGCCGTTCAGGTAATCACGGACGCAAGCCTCGGAGGCTGGGGAGCAAAGATAGGAGATAATCTTCTGCAGGGTACCTGGCCTGCCGAGATAAGAGACAGATCCTCCAACTACAGAGAACTATACGCAGTCCTGGAAGCATTATTAAAAGGAGAGTGTCTTTTAAAAGGGCGACACCTAAGAATAATGTCCGACAATACCACAACGGTGGCCTATCTGCGTCACCAAGGAGGGACAAGGTCACGGCCTCTGAGCGAGATAGCAAAAAGAATCTTCTCCTGGGCAGAAGAGAACGCCTTATCTCTGTCCGCCATCCACCTAAGGGGCTGCGAAAATGCAGTAGCAGACTTTCTGAGCAGAGAGACAATAGATCCAGGAGAATGGTCTCTGAACAGGAATATCTTCCAGAAGATCTCAGAAAGATGGGGCCGTCCGGAGGTAGACTTATTCGCCTCCAGAAGAAATGCGCAGGTAGAATGTTTCTGCTCCCTAAACCCAGGAGACAGTCCATGGGCAATCGATGCTCTGTCAATACAGTGGAAATGGAAACTAGCCTACGCTTTTCCCCCAATACCTCTACTACCTCGGGTTGTCCAGAAGCTCCTGGAGGAACCAACTACTCTCATCCTAATAGCCCCTCTATGGCCAAAGAGGAGTTGGTTCTCCACTCTAAAACGGCTATCGCTGGAAGATTCGTGGGAGATTCCCTTCCAGAGGGATATTCTAGTCCAGGGCCCTCTTCTTCATTAAGACCCAGGTATATTCAAGCTGTCAGCCTGGATCCTGAGAGCGAGACATTAAGAAGCAGGGGTTTTTCGGAAAAGGTGATACTTACTCTGAGGGCTAGTAGGAAAAAGGGGACTTCCTCCATCTACCTTAAGATCTGAAAGAAATACTGTTCTTGCTTAGGAGTTGAGCACCCAGACACCTCCTCTCCTCCCATCAATAGGATTTTAGACTTTCTACAGTGCGGCCTGGAGTTAGGCCTGAGACCTAGTACTCTGAAGGTCCAAATTTCTGCCCTCCGCTCCTTCTACGACTGCAGCCTGGCCAATCACAGATGGATCAGGAGGTTCTTCAGAGCGGTTTCAAGATTGAGACCCTCTCTGAGATCCAGAGCTCCGACTTGGGATCTTAACATCGTCCTAGAAGGCCTAACAAAACCTCAATTTGTACCATTGTCGGAAATCTCTTTAAAACACCTTTCCCTGAAGACTGCCTTTTTGATTGCTATCACCTCAGCCAGATGCATTGGAGAGATCCAGGCCCTTTCTTGTAGAGCCCTACCTCCAGATCAGCAAAGATCACATCCGTCTAACTCTCAACCCAGGTTTTCTCCCTAAAGTAGTCTCGCCTTTCCATCGAGAACAGGAGATCTTCCTACCCTCTATCCCTAAATCCGAACATACAGAGTCTAGCGATAGGTTACATATCCTAGATGTTAGGGACATAGTTATCCATTACCTGGATTCTACCAGAGATTTCAGGGTTGATAACAATCTTCTTATTCAGTTTTCGGGAAAAAATAAAGGAAAGAAGTTAGCCAGGTCTTCCATAGCCAGATGGATCAGATCCACCATTGAATGCTGTTACAGGATTCAGAACAAGCCCAGTCCTGGTAATGTTAAGGCCCACTCTACTAGAGCCACTGCCTCTTCTTGGGCCGAGAAAGGAGGGGTCTCGCTGGACCAGATCTGTAAAGCCGCAACCTGGTCTAGAGCTAATACTTTTGTAAGGCACTATCGTCTTAATCTTCCGGACTCGAATGAAGCTCTTTTCGACCGGAGGGTTTTACAGGCGATATCCCCACCCATTTAGTTATCTGATATGTCTCAATGTGGGCCGTCATGGTGGATGAAATGGAAAAACCGCAATTAGACTTACCGGTAATTCCGTTTCCTTGAATCCACCATGACTGCCCACATTGAGATTGACCCTTGACCTCTGTAGGGGCAGGAACACACAGAGTTTAAGAACCCCCCACCCCTCCACCTCCTCAGTGCTTTACAATTACCCGAAAGGTGGAACAAAAAGTAAAAGGATATTGATTCATACCCTTAAACTCCTATTTAATCTTCTGCATGTATATGTAACATACACATATATATAATATATATATATATATATATGTGTATGTTACATATACATGCAGAAGATTAAATAGGAGTTTAAGGGTATGAATCAATATCCTTTTACTTTTTGTTCCACCTTTCGGGTAATTGTAAAGCACTGAGGAGGTGGAGGGGTGGGGGGTTCTTAAACTCTGTGTGTTCCTGCCCCTACAGAGGTCAAGGGTCAATCTCAATGTGGGCCGTCATGGTGGATTCAAGGAAACGGAATTACCGGTAAGTCTAATTGCGTTTTTTTCAACCCATGGAGGTCTGGATTTGGAGTAACACTCAAAATTTAAGTGGAAAAACACACTACAGGCTGATCCAACTTTGATGTAATGTCCTTTAAAACAAGTCAAAATGAGGCTCAGTAGTGTGTGTGGCCTCCACGTGCCTGTATGACCTCCCTACAACGCCTGTGCATGCTCCTGATGAGGTGGCGGACGGTCTCCTGAGGTATCTCCTCCCAGACCTGGACTAAAGCATCTGCCAACTCCTGGACAGTCTGTGGTGCAACGTGACATTGGTGGATAGAGCGAGACATGATGTCCCAGATGTGCTCAATTGGATTCAGGTCTGGGGAACGGGCGGGCCAGTCCATAGCATCAATGCCTTCGTCTTGCAGGAACTGCTGACACACCCCAGCCACATGAGGTCTATCATTGTCTTGCATTAGGAGGAACCCAGGGCCAACTGCACCAGCATATGGTCTCACAAGGGGTCTGAGAATCTCAGCTCAGTACCTAATGGCAGTCAGGCTACCTCTGGCGAGCACATGGAGGGCTGTGCGGCCCTCCAAAGAAATGCCACCCCACACCATTACTGACCCAATGCCAAACCGGTCATGCTGGAGGATGTTGCAGGCAGCAGAACGTTCTCCACGGCGTCTCAAGACTCTGTCACGTCTGTCACATGTGCTCAGTGTGAACCTGCTTTCATCTGTGAAGAGCACAGGGCGCCAGTGGCGAATTTGCCAATCTTGGTGTTCTTTGGCAAATGCCAAACGTCCTGCACGGTGTTGGGCTGTAAGCACAACCCCCACCTGTGGACATCGGGCCCTCATATCACCCTCATGGAGTCTGTTTCTGACCGTTTGAGCAGACACATGCACATTTGTGGCCTGCTGGAGGTCATTTTGCAGGGCTCTGGCAGTGCTCCTCCTGTTCCTCCTTGCACAAAGGCGGAGGTAGCGGTCCTGCTGCTGGGTTGTTGCCCTCCTACGGCCTCCTCCACGTCTCCTGATGTACTGGCCTGTCTCCTGGTAGAGCCTCCATGCTCTGGACACTACGCTGACAGACACAGCAAACCTTGTGTGGGTTGTAGACTCAGTCTCATGCAACCACTAGAGTGAAAGCATCGCCAGCATTCAAAAGTGACCAAAACATCAGCCAGGAAGCATAGGAACTGAGAAGTGGTCTGTGGTCACCACCTGCAGAACCACTCCTTTATTGGGGGTGTCTTGCCAATTGCCTATAATTTCCACCTGTTGTCTATCCCATTTGCACAACAGCATGTGAAATTGATTGTCACTCAGTGTTGCTTCCTAAGCTTGATTTTACAGAAGTGTGATTGACTTGGAGTTACATTGTTGTTTAAGTGTTCCCTTTATTTCTTTGAGCTGTGTGTGTGTGTGTGTGTGTGTATATGTATATATATATGTTGTGAAGTGTAGTTTGAGACACATACCCAGCTGTAGAGATTTACTGATGGGCCTTTTTCTGTTATTCACCCCTCCCACCACCTGTGCAGATGAGGGGAGTTGGTGATGATGTTACATGGGGAGGAGTTTATCCCATTATATATTACTGTTCATTCGCTATACTTGTACCTGTTGATGAAGGCATGCTAGCTGAAACGTCCAGGATTGATTTGATGAAATAAACAACACTTGATTGAAGACACGTTTGCTGGGATTTTCTTTGCATATTCGTGGAGACCACTTCCTATTCCGTGCAACGTGCAAACTGAGTGAGTGCCGACTATTTCTTTTGTGATCTACCTCCCAGAGGTCCTTTCTGACCTTGGACAAGATGGACAAAGTAAGGTCAGGGGTGCGAGATCTGATTTTATGCCCTTGCGTCTCAGTCAGGAAAGCTATGTCCATCCTCTGTACCTTAACATCCTGCATTCTGGCAGTTCTGTGGGCTCAAGCTCATTCCAGTGATTTCTAGTGGGAGATTCTCCAGTCTTGGTCATGGAGGCTGGAGGAGCTGAACAGGGAGACCCGTTGGTCGCTGGAATGGTGGATGGTGCAGGAGAATTTAGATCAGGGGGTCCCGTGGAAGGTGATGGACCCTTTAGTAGTCACTACAGACACCAGTTCGGCTGGATGGGGGGCCCATTTTCTGGACCGGATTTTTCAGGGATTTTGGTGCAGGGCAGATTGCGAGATTTCTTCCAATGCAAAGGAATTGACAGCGGTTCTGAGGACTCTGCAGGAGATTCTGCCTTGGCTTCAGAACCGACATTTAAAAGGTATTGTCCGACAATGGTTCCGTAGTGGCCTACTTAAATCATCAGGGGGAAACCCGAGCCAAAGAGTTGATGGGAATTACTAGTCAACTATTCCCCTTGTCGGCCCTACATATCAGAGGTGTAGACAACTGGTAAGCAGACTACCTTAGTTAAAACAGACTAGACCAGAGGGAATAGTCCTTGAATCGGGACATATTTGCCAAGATAGTGAGCCTGTGGGGGTTGCCAGACATAAACCTCCTTGCTACAGGAAGGTGGAAAGGTTATTTTCCCTTTTTTCCAGGAGATTCGCCCACAGCAGTAGATTCCTTCCTTTAGCCCTGGAGCAGGGGTCTTCTGTATGCGTTCCCTCTGTTACAATTAATTCCCAAAGTGTCGAACAAAATAAGGGAAGACAGAGCTTTGGTGATCTTGATAGCCCCCTTTTGGCCCCGTCGAGCATGGTTCACCTTTTTAAGACTATTGTCGGTCAGGGAGCCATGGGTCCTTCCAGAGATTCCGGATCTCTTGTGTCAAGGCCCAGTAATACATCCCCCAGTCAAGGGCCTTCACTTGACTGCTTGGTTTTTGAAAGGTCGCTGTTGATCTGGAAGGGGCTATCAGGGTCGGTAGTGGCTACCTTATTAAAAAGTAGGAACGAAGTGACTACAGGCATATATGCAAGTATGGTCGGTTTTCTTGAAATTCTTAAGGATTCCTCCTTCTCCTTCCTGTCAGCTTGGCGTCCCTAGGATTTTAGAGTTTCTCCAGAGGAGGGGTTTAGAATAAACGATGGGCCTTATACTTTTAAAGGTTCAGATTTCGGCCCTGAGTGTCTTGCTTGATTAAAGTCTAGTTGCGCGTCCTCTGATTGTTAGATTTTGTAAGGCTGTTGTTAGAAATACCCTGGCCAGGATCGCAGAAGTTCCTCCTTGGGACCTGGGCCTAGTTCTTTAGGCTTTAGTTAAAGCTTCTTTTGAACACTTCTCTGAAGTCTCCTAACATAAAAATTTTGTCCTTTTTAGTGGCCATCACATCAGCCAGGAGAGTAGGTGAAATGCAAGCTTTTTTCCATAAACCCTTTAGGAGGATAGGATTGGTCTTCGCCCAGATCCAGCATTTCTCCCCAAGGTATTCTTGGATTTTCACAAGGGCCAGGAAGTGTTTCTCCCTTCCTTTTGTGATCACCCTAAGGAAGCTGAGCTCTATCATTTAAATGTTAAGAGATGTGTGCTGGCTGATTTAGAGGCTACTAAGGAGTGGAGGAGGGAATCCTCTTTGTTTGTAGTTTGCTGGCCCTAAATTTCCCACCCTTTTTTTTACTTCAGTGTTGGTGACTGTTCTTGGGTAGGGTCATGAGGTGTGCAAAAAAATAAAAAAATAAAAATGAATAAACGTGGCGAGAGCATATGCCTTCAGTCAAGCAAGCAAGGAAAGTCTGATGATTGCATTCTGAAAACCACTGAGGATGGGGGAGGCGGACCCTCATGTCCTGGGAGGCAGACCCTCTCTCATGGTGCTGTCATGGACTCTTGAAAATCAAATTACCGGTAAGCAGGGGCGTTGCCAGGTCAAAACATTCGGGGCTTGAGCCCTGGATGTTTTGTGCAGGGCCCTGAATGTTATGACAGTCGCAGGGCACAGTGTAATACATTACTACTTCGCAGAGAGGAGCCAAGCAGTGCTACTCCCTCTCTTCTGCAATACCTACGCTGATTGGTGGAGGAGCAGTCAGCAGGCTTCTCTCATTGCTGCTGCTCCACTAATCAGAGCCGCCTCCTGCATGCTGACAGCTACAGCTGTGTTCTTGGGAATGTAGTGGTTGGGATGTGTGGGTAGGGGGTGGATGAGGGCGCCGGCAGCAGGACGGCTACTGCACATTCCAGGGGAAGGTTGTGGACACAATGCAGGCTACGCTCACTTTATTTTCAAAAGGTGGGGAGAGTGATTCCTACAGGCAAATGTCATTCACTCCACTTTCCCTCTATACTAGATTGAAATGATCTTTGAATTACAGTATGTGGGACCAAAAAGCTGACTTGCATTATATTTCTACTAAGTCCAATAAATATATACACTAATGTAAAGCTGATTTGTGGTTCCCGATAATTCCAAGATCACTCCAATAAGTTATGGAAGGGTCCTGGAGTAAATGACTCTGCCTGTGGCACCCTTTATTTACAAGCATACCCCCAAATAAAGATCCCCCGGAAAGCCTCTAGATGAAACACCCCATCTAAGACCCCAAATGACAGCCAACAGATCCTAGCCATTAACCCCTTAAAAGCTATATGACGGAACTGTACATCATAAGCGTTAAGGGGTTGTATGTGAACACATTTGTCCGGTTAAATGGAGGGAGGGAGCTCCCTCTGTCATGACATCAGTGCCCTGTGATGTGACTGTGGGCAGATATCACTCAAGCCTTAATTGGCCGTTTTATAAAATAAATGTCTTATTTATAATGCATGGTGAATGCCGGAATCCCATCTGTCCCCACCAAAAACACAAAGTGATCTAAAAGTTGCAGGTACCCCAGAATGAAAACAGTTCAAAATACAAAAAATAAGCCTCATACAGAAAAAATAAACATTTGAATCTCAGAATATAATTACATAAAAACAGATTTAAAAAAAAAGAGAAGAAAAAGAAGCATGTACAAAGGTTGGAAGTGTGGTATTGTCATGGATCAGTCACTGGATTTATTTGTTATCCACCAAAAACTCATGCACTCTCGGCTAGTATGTATGTGTATGGGGGAGTTGAAAGAAACAGGTATCCTAATGCTGGATTCACATCGCCTTTCATTTTCCGTTCTTCTGATCCATTCTAAAGAACAGAAGGAAAAAAAACTGATCCTGTAAAAAAAAAAATATATGGATCTTGTGCATCCATTTTAGCCATTTCCATCAGAGATCGTGTTTTTTATTTTTTTCCACCGTAAAAAAAAATAAGTCCTGCATGCAGTACTTTTTTTCTGACTAAAAAACAGATTTCAGGCGGAAATGGCTAAAAAGTATAATCTGTTTCTAGTGCTAAGGCGTAAGTATGTGGGGAAGGGGGGCGCAGATATTTCAAGAACATGGCACATATGCATTGGGGCTTGAGCCCCGGATCTTTTGAGACCCTAGCAACGCCCCTGCAGGTAAGTGTAATTATTTTTGGCCGATCCTGCGCTCTGGACCTTCCGGAGGTTCTTGATTTAAGTATTTGGACACTGCCACCTCCTAACCGCACGGTTTGATAGCGGTGAGGGGCAATGTCTCGATTGAATTGCGTTGGAAAGCACGGCCCTGCCCACACTGAGCCACGGTGGAAAGCACGGCCATACTTAGACGGCTCACGTGACCGGACTTGAGCGCCGGCTGATGGCGTCCACAGTACTGATTGGCCTCTGGTTAATGGTGGAACGCACGGCCATCTTGCTAGTCGGCGTGCGTTCCACCTACATTGATGCATGTAAGTACCGCACTAAGTATCCTATGAATTAGCACATCGGGCTAACATATAGGGGGACCCCACAGCATTATATATACACGGCTCAAAAAAATAAAGGGAACACTTAAACAACACAATGTAACTCCAAGTCAATCGCACTTCTGTGAAATCAAACTGTCCACTTAGGAAGCAACACTGAGTGACAATCAATTTCACATGCTGTTGTGCAAATGGGATCGACAACAGGTGGAAATTATAGGCAATTGGCAAGACACCCCCAATAAAGGAGTGGTTCTGCATGTGGTGACCACAGACCACTTCTCAGTTCCTATGCTTCCTGGCTGATGTTTTGGTCACTTTTGAATGCTGGCAGTGCTTTCACTCTAGTGGTAGCATGAGACGGAGTCTACAACCCACACAAGTGGCTCAGGTAGTGCAGCTTATCCAGGATGGCACATCAATGCGAGCTGTGGCAAGAAGGTTTGCTGTGTCTGTCAGCGTAGTGTCCAGAGCATGGAGGTGCTACCAGGAGACAGGCCAGTACATCAGGAGATGTTGAGGAGGCCGTAGGAGGGCAACAACCCAGCAGCAGGACCGCTACCTCCGCCTTTGTGCAAGGAGGAACAGGAGGAGCACTGCCAGAGCCCTGCCAAATGACCTCCAGCAGGCCACAAATGTGCATGTGTCTGCTCAAACGGTCAGAAACAGACTCCATGAGGGTGATATGAGGGCCCGACGTCCACAGGTGGGTGTTGTGCTTACAGCCAAACACCGTGCAGGATGTTTGGCATTTGCCAGAGAACACCAAGATTGGCAAATTCGCCACTGGCGCCCTGTGCTCTTCACAGATGAAAGCAGGTTCACACTGAGCACATGTGACAGACGTGACAGAGTCTGGAGACGCCATGGAGAACGTTCTGCTGCCTGCAACATCCTCCAGCATGACCGGTTTGGCATTAGGTCAGTAATGGTGTGGGGTACTAATGCAAGACAATGCTAGACCTCATGTGGCTGGAGTGTGTTAGCAGTTCCTGCAAGACGAAGGCATTGATGCTATGGACTGGCCCGCCCGTTCCCCAGACCTGAATCCAATTGAGCACATCTGGGACATCACATCTCGCTCTATCCACCAACGTCACATTGCACCACAGACTGTCCAGGAGTTGGCAGATGCTTTAGTCCAGGTCTGGGAGGAGATCCCTCAGGAGACCGTCCGCCACCTCATCAGGAGCATGCACAGGTGTTGTAGGGAGGTCATACAGGCACGTGGAGGCCACACACACTACTGAGCCTCATTTTGACTTGTTTTAAGGACATTACATCAAAGTTGGATCAGCCTGTAGTGTGTTTTTCCACTTTAATTTTGAGTGTGACTCCAAATCAAGACCTCAATGGGTTGAAAAATTTGATTTCCATTTTTTTTTTTTTTTTTGTGTGATTTTTGTTGTCAGCACATTCAACTATGTAAAGAACAAAGTATTTCAGAAGAATATTTAATTAAATCAGATCTAGGATGTGTTATTTTTGTGTTCCCTTTATAATTTTTGTGTTCCCTTTATAATATCTGTGAGCAAATACCCAACACGTCCAGCACAAGCTCAATATCTATTGATACTTGGTTGGGATCAGGTCACATGACAAGGGGTACAAGCTGGGATTCGCCAAACAGTGGTAAGGACCGCCTTTGTTGGGTTTAAATGTCAGTGTGAGTGAGTGAACAAGTTGGAGCCTCATCTTAAGTGCCCCCTGGAGCCCCCCCAAGCCGGATACCGTTGGTCCAAGAGGAATTACACCGCCAGATGAGTATCGTACTGATTCTTCTCTTCTTTTGTAGTATATCAATTGTATCATGTGATTAACCTTTGTACCACACTATGTGATTCCCTCATAGTGGAGTGCTGACTTGGGGGTGCTCCAGTTTTTGGTTTGATTTTGATTTTGTTTTGCAGTTGCTGTATATCTGTGGTGACACGCTCTCTTTTTTGCCTTTGTCTCCTGACAAACCTTTGAAATATAAGGGGAAACGCGTCGGGACAAGGAATGTAATTTAGTGTATTTTGCAAATCTAAACGACCCAGACATCCATATCTGTCCATTTAACCTTCAGTAAGGGCACTATAAGGACAGGTAGGTTAGGTACGGGGACAGAGTGCTCCTACCATCTGGGTGCATCTCTGGGCTGAGAATACCTGAGGGACACACTAGGGACCCATATAGTTTTGCCCCTCCTCACCTCAGAAGAATCAATCCCCTACCTGGTCCGCAGTTGCTCTCTTTTTTCTGTGTTTGTCTTTGTCTGTATTAGTCCCCATGGTAGGGACCTCTATTTAAATATGGTTAATTGAAAGTTATGTTTTAGGTAGTTGGCCTCAGTGATAGTGTCTTCTTTTCTACAACTACCAATTGAGTGTATTTTTTGGACGAGAATAATTATTTTTGTTCACATATGAGAGCTTATTTTTTTTTCGACAAGTTGAAATTCAATGTCTGCATTTAATTATACTATATCTTGCATTAGAAAACAGAAAAAAAATAAAAAATTCTAAGTTTTATTTGCATCATTTTCTGACACCCATAACTGTTTTATCTTTTCATCTACAGAGCTTTGTGATGGCTTGTTTTTAATGGTACTTTTTTATTTATTTTTTTTCTTCCCCATTGCATCATTAACTGTGCAGGAAAAATATTTTTAGATTTTAATTGTTCAGACATTTTTGGAGTTTTGTTTACATTTTTGTATTGTTTGTTAGTATGTACAGTTGGTAAAGTAATTTCATATTTTTAATTTTAAAAATTTAAGATTTTATTACTGTAATTTTTAGTCCTCTTAGGGGATAAAAATTCTATCTAGCTGCCTAGATGCAATGGTCAGTATTGACCATGGCATCTGGGTGGGTTAAATAACTGGGATCTGAGTTATCTCTTATACCGATCACTGTGGTATGATGTCTCCTGTATTCTACAGCTGGCACCTGCCTAATATGGAACAAACTTTGGGCGGCTCTGCAATATATACGGGCACCGGCCGTGTGTTTTCTGTATCACGGTTGCAGACCCATTCACTTGAATGGGTCCACAAACTGCAAGATATGGAGTGGAAGCACTACGGAGCGCTTCTGTTGGATTTCAGTCTGAGCCTCCTCTGTGCGGACTTCAAGTAATTGGGTCCACATCTGCAAACGTCATGAGCCCTTAGCTTGTGAGCCCATTTCATACATACTCTTATCACAAATGACTTTCATGGGTTTTTGTCTAGAAATTATTCTACTTAATTTCCCTATATCACACCCTATATCCCACCTCTACTGGACCTATTTTGCAACTTTTTTTGTGGCTTTTTCAGAAAAGTTGCAGCGATCAATCTGGAGTGAAACTAACATAGCTAACACCTAGTTTCTCACCCACAGGAGTAGTGTAGAAATGTATGAAAATTGTAAGAGTAAGTGAGCTCAAAAAGTCACAAAGCTGGAGCAAATATTTTAAAGCCAGAATTATGGAGAGGATCGCCTGATAACTCCAAAATGCTCTTAATAAAGTTGTTGTATCTTTCTGCCATCTGTCCGCCAGAACTGAAGTCTGCTCCAGCCAGGAGTTGGAATGTGTGCCTCCCCTCAACCATGCAGCACCACGTTTTGAGAAAGCTAAAAAGTCTGATTTTGTTAAAAATTGCCACATTGCACAAAATGTGTGACCTTAAGATGCCAGAAAACTGGCATAGAGCTATAGTAAATGACCTCCAATAACTGCACAGTTCCAAACCTCCACTGGCATTAACATCCACCCGAAAACTGCACCAGGAGCATCATAGCATGGGTATCCATAGAGGAAAAGTTGCATGCATGCCTTGCATCACCTAGCACAATGCAAAGCGTCAGATGGAGTCTCGGGAACAGTGGAAATGTGCTTTGTGGAGTGACAAATCATTCTTCTGTATCTGGCAGTATTATGAACGAATCTGGGTTTCTCAAATGCCAGGACAATGTTACCTGCTTGACTGCATTGTGCTAACTGTCAAGTTTGGTGGAGGAGGGATAATGCTTCAGGGTTGTTTTTCAGGGATTGGCCTAGGCCCCTTAGTTCCAGTGAAGGGAAAATTTTAAAGCTTCAGCATACACATACCAAGACATTTTGGACAATTGTATGCCTCCAACTTTGTGGGAAGAGTTTGGAGAAGGCCCTCTTCTGTTTCAGCATGACTGTGCCCCAGTGTATATAGCAAGGTCCATAAAGGCATTATTCAGTGATTTTGGTCTGGAAGAACTTAAGAGCCATGACCTCAACCCCACCTAACACCATTGGGATGAACTAGAATGGAGCTTGCGAGCCAGGTCCTTTCATCCAACATCGGTGTCTGACCTTAATAATGCTCTGCATGGATGGTGAAAAATTCCCACTGACGCACTCCAAAATCTTGCCTCCACAAAAGAGTGGAAGCTGTTTTAAATTTGCACAGGAGAGAACCTTCATATTTATGCCTATGGATTTAGAATTGGATGTCATAAAAGCTCCTTTAGGTGTTCCAATACTTTTGTCCATATACTGTGTGTGTGTGTGTGTGTATTTATGTATGTATATAAAGCCTTTTTTGTCTCCGTTAGGAGGCATGGTGTTAGATGATTTGGGCTGCACTCATTGTCCAGGTGATGAGGTGCTTCGGTGGAGTGGATATAATCCAGACATAAATAATGAGAGAACCACCGCACTCTCAAGAGTTATATGCAAAATAAAGTTATTTTTATTTTATGACCAATCCTTCGAAAAGAAGCAAAAAAGGAATAATTGCCAATAATTAGATTGTTGCTGTTTTTCTTTGACGTTTCAGTAACAGACGGACCTTGGTCACAATAGTCCCTAGAAGAAAAGAACACATTAGTAATAAGGAAAAGGTGGTAGGAGACCAAGTAAATTGGTCTGTTGGGGTCCATATGTGTTTTGCGGACCGCACATTGGCGGCACTCTCCGGACAAGAAAAGGACATGTTCTATTTTTTGGCGGAACGGAAGTGTGTATGCGGACAGCACATTCTGGTCCCATTGAAAATGAATGGGTCCGTACCTATTCCGCAAAATTGCGGAACGGATGCGGACCCATTTTGCGGACGTGTGAATGGACCCTTAAAGGGGAGGGGTATAAATACTGATGTATCAACTGGGAAATGGGAGAAGGTATAATGACAGGCGTAACCTGTATAAAGGGTGATAAGGCTCATGTTCAAAGCTGGAGTCCTGGGTAGAACGGTTATGGGAAGATATGCTGGATTGTACAATCGTGGCCAAAAGTTTTGAGAATGACACAAATATTAGTTTTCACAAAGTTTGCTGCTAAACTGCTTTAAGATCTTTGTTTCAGTTGTTTCTGTGATGTAGTGAAATATAATTACACGCACTTCATACATTTCAAAGGCTTTTATCGACCATTACATGACATTTATGCAAGGAGTCAGTATTTGCAGTGTTGGCCCTTCTTTTTCAGGACCTCTGCAATTCGACTGGGAATGCTCTCAATCAACTTCTGGGCCAATTCCTGACTGATAGCAACCCATTCTTTCATAATCACTTCTTGGAGTTTGTCAGAATTAGTGGGTTTTTGTTTGTCCACCCGCCTCTTGAGGATTGACCACAAGTTCTCAATGGGATTAAGATCTGGGGAGTTTCCAGGCCATGGACCCAAAATGTCAACGTTTTGGTCCCCGAGCCACTTAGTTATCACTTTTGCCTTATGGCACGGTGCTCCATCGTGCTGGAAAATGAATTGTTCTTCACCAAACTGTTGTTGGATTGTTGGAAGAAGTTGCTGTTGGAGGGTGTTTTGGTACCATTCTTTATTCATGGCTGTGTTTTGGGGCAAAATTGTGAGTGAGCCCACTCCCTTGGATGAGAAGCAACCCCACACATGAATGGTCTCAGGATGCTTTACTGTTGGCATGACACAGGACTGATGGTAGCGCTCACCTTTTCTTCTCCAGACAAGCCTTTTTCCAGATGCCACAAACAATCGGAAAGGGGCTTCATCGGAGAATATGACTTTGCCCCAGTCCTCAGCAGTCCATTCACCATACTTTCTGCAGAAGATCAATCTGTCCCTGATGTTTTTTTGGAGAGAAGTGGCTTCTTTGCTGGCCTTCTTGACACCAGGCCATCTTCCAAAAGTCTTCGCCTCACTGTGCATGCAGATGCGCTCACACCTGCCTGCTGCCATTCCTGAGCAAGCTCTGAACTGGTGGCACTCCATTCCCGCAGCTGAATCCTCTTTAGGAGACGATCCTGGCGCTTGCTGGACTTTCTTGGACGCCCTGAAGCCTTCTTAACAAGAATTGAACCTCTTTCCTTGAAGTTCTTGATGATCCTATAAATTGTTGATTGAGGTGCAATCTTAGTAGCCACAATATCCTTGCCTGTGAAGCCATTTTTATGCAACGCAATGATGGCTGCACGTGTTTCTTTGCATGTCACCATGGTTAACAATGGAAGAACAATGATTTCAAGCATCACCCTCCTTTTAACATGTCAAGTCTGCCATTTTAACCCAATCAGCCCGACCATAATGATCTCCAGCCTTGTGCTCGTCAACATTCTCACCTGAGTTAACAAGACAATTACTGAAATGATCTCAGCAGGTCCTTTAATGACCAATAAAATGCAGTGGAAAGTTTTTTTTGGGATTTAAGTTAATTTTCATGGCAAAGAAGGACTATGCAATTCATCTGATCACTCTTCATAACATTCTGGAGTATATGCAAATTGCTATTATAAAAACTTAAGCAGCAACTTTTCCAATTTCCAATATTTATGTAATTCTCAAAACTTTTGGCCACGACTGTATATATACAGCAAGGTGTAATGGAGTCTCTAATATGAGGGCAAAGTTAAAGAGTAGACTCAAAAGCGAGGCTTGAATTTTATACACTGCTCATGGGTACAGTATGTTTCTAAAGCAAAAAGAGTACAGGGGCACATCATAGTAAAGGTTATCATATAATAAACAATATACAATTATGTTTATACAGTAAGGCAGGCATCCTCAAACTGCGGCCCTCCAGCTGTTGAAAAACTACAACTCCCAGCATGCCCGAACAGCCTACAGGTATCAGCCTACAGCAGGGCATTGTGGGAGTTGTAGTTTTACAACAGCTGGAGGGCCGCAGTTTGAGGATGCCTGCAGTAAGGCATGGTGGTGTGCTTAACAACATGGTCTTCAGGGTATCCAGCAGCTCCCCTGGCCAGCGCAATCGCAGATCTCTTCCCCCAACAAAAATGTCTGGGACTGGATGGGGTGACAGATCTCCCATGCACAGCAGCCAACAACCACTTTAACTGAACTATTGGTCCAAGTTGAAAGCGATTGGAATGACCTTCCACAGGGGGATCTCCAGTATCTGTATGACTGTTACCATGCCAGAGTGACCCTGTCTCAACATATACCTGGTTATATTCAACCCAAAATAAAGGAAGCATAACCTTGGTTGTGAGATCATTAACCAAGTACCATTAGCAGTTTATACTTTGTCAACCTCAAAGGGTTATCCCATGAATAATGTAAAAATAAAGATCATACATAATCTCATACATGACAGTGTCTGTCTAACAAAGCTAGAACCAGCTCTGAACCTCACATGGATCCAGAGATCTCCCCATTCATTGCTTCCATTGTTCTGCTAAATTTAGTTCAAGCTGTTAGGTTGGGGTGTGTGCTTTCTGCGCAGCGGGAGGCAGTTAAAGGATGGAACTGAGCATGTACTTCCTTCTCGGTCAGCAGGACAGAGAAATTAGAAAAAGAGCAAACAGCAGGTGGCGCCGTACAAATATATTTTTATTGAATATATATGAACACATCCTAGATCTGAATTAATTAAATATTCTTCTGAAATACTTTGTTCTTTACATAGTTGAATGTGCTGACAACAAAATCACACAAAAATAAAGAAATGGAAATCAAATTTTTCAACCCATGGAAGTCTGCATTTGGAGTCGCACTCAAAATTAAAGTGGAAAAACACACTACAGGCTGATCCAACTTTGATGTAATGTCCTTAAAACAAGTCAAAATGAGGCTCAGTAGTGTGTGTGGCCTCCACGTGCCTGTATGACCTCCCTACAACGCCTGTGCATGCTCCTGATGAGGTGGTGGACGGTCTCCTGAGGGATCTCCTCCCAGACCTGGACTAAAGCATCTGCCAACTCCTGGACAGTCTGGTGCAATGTGACGTTGGTGGATAGAGCGAGACATGATGTCCCAGATGTGCTCAATTGGATTCAGGTCTGAGGAACGGGCGGGCCAGTCCATAGCATCAATGCCTTCGTCTTGCAGGAACTGCTAACGCAATCCAGCCACATGAGGTCTAGCATTGTCTTGCATTAGGAGGAACCCAGGGCCAACTGCACCAGCATATGGTCTCACAAGGGGTCTGAGGATCTCATCTCGGTACCTAATGACAGTCGGGCTACCTCTGGTGAGCACATGGAGGGCTGTGCGGCCCTCCAAAGAAATGCCACCCCACACCATTACTGACCCAATGCCAAACCGGTCATGCTGGAGGATGTTGCAGGCAGCAGAACGTTCTCCACGGCGTCTCCAGACTCTGTCACGTCTGTCACATGTGCTCAGTGTGAACCTGCTTTCATCTGTGAAGAGCACAGGGCGCCAGTGGCGAATTTGCCAATCTTGGTGTTCTCTGGAAAATGCCAAACGTCCTGCACGGTGTTGGGCTGTAAGCACAACCCCCACCTGTGGACGTCGGGCCCTCATATCACCCTCATGGAATCTGTTTCTGACCGTTTGAGCAGACTCATGCACATTTGTGGCCTGCTGGAGGTCATTTTGCAGGGCTCTGGCAGTGCTCCTCCTGTTCCTCCTTGCACAAAGGCGGAGGTAGTGGTCCTGCTGCTGGGTTGTTGCCCTCCTACGGCCTCCTCCACATCTCCTGATGTACTGGCCTGTCTCCTGGTAGCACCTCCTTGCTCTGGACACTACGCTGACAGACACAGCAAACCTTCTTGCCACAGCTCGCATTGATGTGCCATCCTGGATAAGCTGCACTACCTGAGCCACTTGTGTGGGTTGTAGACTCCGTCTCATGCTACCACTAGAGTGAAAGCACCGGCAGCATTCAAAAGTGACCAAAACATCAGCCAGGAAGCATAGGAACGGAGAAGTGGTCTGTGGGCACCACCTGCAGAACCACTCCTTTATTGGGGGGGTATTGCTAATTGCCTATAATTTCCACCTGTTGTCTATCCCATTTGCACAACAGCATGTGAAATTGATTGTCACTCAGTGTTACTTCCTAAGTGGACAGTTTGATTTCACAGAAGTGTGATTGACTTGGAGTTACATTGTGTTGTTTAAGTGTTCCCTTTATTTTTTTGAGCTGTGTATGTATGTATGTATATGTGTGTGTGTGTGTGTGTGTGTGTGTGTGTGTGTGTGTATATATATATATATAATATAAATATATATATATATATATATATATATATAAAAAAACAAGTTATTGCATAAAATATATGAATTGTAATATCATTAATTGTAATATACAGAGAGGGGCTACTTATTGCTCTTCACTTCCCTCTGTATGTCAAATTGTTGAAGGGAATGATGGAAGGACAGAAGTAGAAGCAACCTTGAGTATTTACATTCTTGTGATGGGTGTATTTTTTATGGATTACCCATATACATTCATGTATCAACCTAGTGTCTTTATATATTGCTCCGATGTATTCAGCTCCTGTATCAATTCCTGATTAAGCAAACAGCTCTCATATTTGGTTTGCAACAGTTTGTCGATCTGTTTATAGTATCATATTGCATTAGTGGCACTCAGTAAAAAAAAAAAAACGCTTCAGTTTTATCCTAATGCATTCTACAAAGAATGCTACAAAGATTAGGTCTGTCGGGTCTTTGATGTGGTGCTCTTTGAAGTGTTTAGAATTTTTCTCAACCATTTTTTATATTGGTCATGTTCGGATATTTTTTTTTAAAACATTCTTTTAGTTCTACCTACAGTATGTATTGTTTTTTGCAGGGACATTCGATCATATACATGACATTTGGTTGAGTTACTTGTCAAAAATTCTCAGATCTCATAAGTTAAAGGAATCTTGATTTGAGATCTGGTATTTTTTTTACAGTTATTACATTTACCACATTTGAAAAAAACTTTTACATTTAGCCAGTTGTGTAGAGAATTCTCTCCTTTCTTTTGTTTTTACTGATGGTGCTATTTTTAGTCCCAAGTTTAGGGCTTTACTATAAGTAATTTGAGGTGACATTGTTAAGAGGTCCAATAATTTTATCCTTCAGAACATGATGCTGGTGTTTAATAATTGTTTCTACTTTTTTTGTATTGTGCATTGAAGGGTAAAATAATCCGTATAATCTAATTATCATATTATCCATTTTATATTGTTTGTAAAGGAAGAACTTCTGCCCATATCCCTTACTTTCATTAAAGCTGTATCAACCACCTTGGGTGGGTATTCTTTAGCCAAAAATTGTTCTCTCATTTCTTTTGCCTCTTCCTCGAATTTCTCCCCTTGTGTACGATTCCATTTTAAATGGCGAAACTGGCACATAGGTATATTCAACAGCCATCTTAGAAGGTGGCAGCTTGAGTACAATATGTAGCTGTTTTTAGCCACTGATTTCTGGAATGTACTACATATAAATCTACAGTCTTGGACTCTAGTTAATAGATCTAAGAATTCTATCAGATTTTTACTTCTATTTGACGTAAAACGTAAATTGTTCTGATTTGTCATTGATATTTTTCAGAAATTCCAGTTCTGTTTTTTTTGTCATATAAAGAGGACATTAGCGATGTATCTATGCCAGAGCACCAGGTCTCCCCCCAGTCTTGGCACAATATTTTGTTGTTCCCAATGTGCCATAAATAAATTTGCATAACTGGGGGCAAACCTGGTGCCCATGGCGGTCCCTTTTTGTTTGAATTCGATTATTTACAAAGTAAAAATAATTGTCAATATATACTGTACTCCTTCTGCTATATAGTCTTTGTGTTTCCTAAGGTTTACCGCTCATCTCTAGCTGTGTATTTAATGCTTCAATTCCTTGTTTATGGTCTATTATGGTGTATAGTGAGTTGACGTCCAACGTGCCCAAAATCCAATGCGATTTCATATTTGAGATTTTCTATTAATCGTATTATTTGTGTAGTATCTTTTTGAAATGGTGTACTTCACTGTGGGTTGTAGAATCCTGTCAATATATTGAGACAGATTGGACGTCAAGGATCCTATAACCGAGATTATTGGTCGACCCGGCGTTTTTCTTTTTTCTTTTTTTTTTATCTTTATGTATTTTCGGGTGACGGTAAAAAATCGGCAGTCTTTGTGGTGTTCCTACTATAAATTTATATTCCTGTTCTGAAAGTATATTTTTCTCTAGTCCCCTTCTACAATATTCCCTCAATGACTTCTCAAATTCCTTAAGTAGAGTCCCCCTTAAACGTTTATATGTTGTCTCATCTGATTGTCTTACAGTCTAAATTATAATGATCGGCTTCTAAAATCACAATCGCACCTCCTTTTTATCTGCAGGTCGGATAATTATATTTTCTTGATTTTGTAATTGTTTTGTCGCCTGAATTTCTTGCATAGTGAGATAGTTTTTCTTCTCAGTTTTGTATCTTTCATCCTCCTTTATATCTGTTTCTACACACTTAGAAAAAGTAGCCAATTCTTGTCCTATCTCTTGTCTCGGATACATCCTAGTTTTTTGTTTTAATTCTGTATGGACATATTTTGAGTTTTCTGTTTATTCCCCGTTCTATAGGATTATTTTATGAAATATATATTTTTAAACATTTCCTGATTAAATTTTTCCATGCCTAGGTGTCAAATTTTTTGGTTAATTTTGTTGAAGGTGCAAATTTTAATCCCTTATTTAATATCCTCGAACTTAAATAGAAGTAGAACTTAAATTAACAATTGTATCCTCTTTTGTGTGTGTCTCAATTGTTGTAATTGATCCTTTTTTCTTTTCCTTTCCTCTCCTCCTTTTTTTTTTTTTTCTCCTCTGGTGCATATTGTCTGTGATATTCTCTCTGAGATGTTTCCTGAATGTGATTGGTGTTGATATTTGTTTCGCGGTTCTGATGTCCTTTGGTATTGTCGTGATATGTGATCCCGCCCCTGATCTGGGTGTCTGTCTCAAATTGTATTGATGTGACGTCGATGGTGATTGTCGATACATCCGTGTTGGTTGGGTGTATATCTTGTGATGTGAAGGAGTCCTGTCTAAAAAATGAAATGTGAGTTATCCCAAATTTCATATATATTGGTCACAGGTTCATTTTATCTTATCTGTCCATTATTTTCATGTTCTTGTATTTGTCTATTGTCTTGTATTTTGCTTTATCTGTTGTTCTCCCCTTTCTTCCTTGTTATGTGGTTTAGGTTGTTTGCTTCTTATATTATAATATTCCTAAACTTCTTAACTTTTTTATTAAGAATTTATGTTCTGTGTAGGCTTTTACATGTCCTCTCCTGCCACCTATATATTGTAGCCAGGGCTGGCATTAGTGTGGGGCAAACTGGGCAATTGCCCTGTTCCCCGTCACCAAAGTGGCTTCTTTCCAGTTAGTGGCGGATTACAATAGGGACGTTCGGGTCGGCAGCCCCTGGCCTAGCACCGCTGGGGGCCTAACACCGAACGCCCACATATTACGGCGGGGCACGGGAACGCATATTTCCCTGCCCCGCCGCCAATCACCACAATAGGCTTCAGGCCTAGTAGGCAGGCATGCGCTTGTGTCAGGATGCAGCACAGTGAAGTGTGTGCGCCTGGACATGGGTATTTAGCTTTCTAATTTTATTTTATGTTCCAACTTTGGGGGACATGGGGGGGACATACACGGAGACATGTGAAGAGATGGTACATTGGGGAGAAATTGCAGTATGTGGCAAATTACTATGTGAGGGAAAAATATTAGGGCGGGATTATTGTGTGGGGGCAAATTATTATGGGCGGGATTACTATGTGGGGGCAAATTACTATATGGGGCAATGTGGGGGAAACTACTATGTGGGGGGGCAAATTACTATCGGGGTATTACTATATGGAGGCAGTGTGGAAGGCCTTGCTATTGGGGAGGCACTGTAGCGGGCAATTCTATTTTTGGGGACACTATACAGGGATTATTACCTGGAGCACAATATAGGGTGTTGATACACTGCTCAAAAAAATAAAGGGAACACTTAAACAACACAATGTAACTCCAAGTCAATCACACTTCTGTGAAATCAAACTGTCCACTTAGGAAGCAACACTGAGTGACAATCAATTTCACATGCTGTTGTGCAAATGGGATAGACAACAGGTGGAAATTATAGGCAATTAGCAAGACACCCCCAATAAAGGAGTGGTTCTGCAGGTGGTTACCACAGACCACTTCTCAGTTCCTATGCTTCCTGGCTGATATTTTGGTCACTTTTGAATGCTGGCGGTGCTTTCACTCTAGTGGTAGCATAAGACGGAGTCTACAACCCCCACAAGTGGCTCAGGTAGTGCAGCTCATCTAGGATGGCACATCAATGCGAGCTGTGGCAAGACTGTTTGCTGTGTCTGTCAGCGTAGTGTCCAGATCATGGAGGCGCTACCAGGAGACAGGCTAATACATCAGGAGACGTGGAGGAGGCCGTAGGAGGGCAACAACCCAGCAGCAGGACCGCTTACTCCGCCTTTGTGCAAGGAGGAAGAGGAGGAGCACTGCCAGAGCCCTGCAAAATGACCTCCAGCAGGCCACAAATGTGCATGTGTCTGCTCAAACGGTCAGAAACAGACTCCATGAGGGTGATATGAGGGCCCGACGTCCACAGGTGGGGGTTGTGCTTACAGCCCAACACCGTGCAGGACGTTTGGCATTTTCCAGAGAACACCAAGATTGGCAAATTCGCCACTGGCGCCCTGTGCTCTTCACAGATGAAAGCAGGTTCACACTGAGCACATGTGACAGACGTGACAGAGTCTGGAGACGCCGTGGAGAACGTTCTGCTGCCTGCAACATCCTCCAGCATGACCGGTTTGGCATTGGGTCAGTAAAGGTGTGGGGTGGCATTTCTTTGGAGGGCCGCACAGCCCTCCATGTGCTCGCCAGAGGTAGCCTGACTGCCATTAGGTACCAAGATGAGATCCTCAGACCCCTTGTGAGACCATATGCTGGTGCGGTTGGCCCTGGGTTCCTCCTAATGCAAGACAATGCTAGACCTCATGTGGCTGAAGTGTGTCAGCAGTTCCTGCAAGACGAAGGCATTGATGCTATGGACTGGCCCGCCCGTTCCCCAGACCTGAATCCAATTGAGCACATCTGGGACATCATGTCTCGCTCTATCCACCAACGTCACGTTGCACCACAGACTGTCCAGGAGTTGGCAGATGCTTTAGTCCACGTCTGGGAGGAGATCCCTCAGGAGACCGTCCGCCACCTCATCAGGAGCATGTAGGGGGGTCATACAGGCATGTGGAGGCCACACACACTACTGTGCCTCATTTTGACTTGTTTTAAGGACATTACATCAAAGTTGGATCAGCCTGTAGTGTGTTTTTCCACTTTAGTTTTGAGTGTGACTCCAAATCCAGACCTCCATGGGTTGAAAAATTTGATTTCCATTTTTTTATTTTTGTGTGATTTTGTTGTCAGCACATTCAACTATGTAAAGAACAAAGTATTTCAGAAGAATATTTAATTAACTCAGATCTAGGATGTTATTTTTGTGTTCCCTTTATTTTTTTGAGCAGTGTATTATTACTGGGGCACTCTAGGGGACATTATAGCTGCTGTGGACACTATAGGGACATTTGGGGTAATTTATCAAACTGGTGTAAAATAGAACTGGCTTAGTTGCCCATAGCAACCGATCAGATTTCACTTTTCATTTTTGACAGCTCTTTTGGAAATCCAGTTCTACTTTACACTAGTTTGATAAATGACTCTGTCTATTTGGGTCACTATTTTTATTTCCGCAGTATAGTACTGGGGACATTGCGGGGCACAACAGGCACGGTATTGGGAGTGTCAGCAGGATGACACTGTGGGGACACCAGGATGGGGAGGTTGATGGAAAAATTTAGAAATCTAACGTGTCTGTGTTACAAACTTTGTAGAGACTAGATGCGGCTAAAAGAATTTGTCATGACTGTCTATATATGTTTTGTCTTTCCAACCTGCTTCTTGTTTTCTTCAGTTAAAAGCTTTACCTGGGAATTTGATATGGATGGTCTATCCTCAGGATAGCGATAGAAGAAAATTGCAGAGCAGCACACATGGACCTCACAACCAATCCGGAATGCACCAGCCGTGATAGGACCACCGATCCACAGCAGTCCCATAAGCAATGGTAGAGAGTAAAAGGGTTCACAGCAGCATGTCCGGTGTGACTGTTTATTGGGAACAAAGAGTGCACACACAAAAGGATACGACGTTTCGGCTATGCAATAGCCTTTATCAAGTATACAGATGCAAAAGAGTGAGCAGTCATATATACAACAGCGTGGCCACCCATGTGGCATAGTGTAGCCAATAGGCTAAAAGGTCAATCAAAAGCACATGTGTTATAATTAAAATGGTCTGAGCTCCAATCGGACTAATGATAAACAAAAGTTACGTATACCTGCACATCATTGAAACTCATCCACATACCTCAGTCATATCGATTCCAAAAGTCAGCGTCTCGACAGACCTACTGCGCATGTCTGTGACGTCATCACGTTTCAATATGGGCGGGCCGCCGTCACAAGCATCCGCGATGCGGCCACACCTCACTCTGTGACTACAGTGTCCACAACCAATGAGCGCTTATACAGCAAATCACATGTAGAGCGCATCATCGGCCCACGTGATCGTCACCTGACCGCCAAAAGGTCCTAGATCCACCTAATAGTAAATGGGTAAATTAATGACAATCTAATTGTCACTGAACCTCGGCTAAGGGAAAAAAAGGAGGGCAATGGGTGTCTGCATATACTATGGAGCTAGTGAACCTAAAAAATTGTACCACAAGGGGACAACTAGTTAAAGTGCAAAAATACAATGTGAATCCTATATCTTAGAGTAACATATAAAAACATTATCTATCGAATCGGACAGTAGTAAATTAAAATATTCTACCTATCTACACTGTTAACATTGAATTCAATGTTAAGTCCCTGGGGTTGTAGGGATTGTAATGTGAAAATCCATTTTAACTCTTTTTTTTTTTTTTTTTTTTTTTTTTTTTTTCCCTCAACATGCGCTCCCTATCACCTCCTCTATTGGGGACCTGAACAGAATCGATGACCCGGAATCTCAGTAGGCTGACAGTTGTCACAATCAACAAAATGTTTAGCCACCGGCTTATCCATCATTTTTTTTCCTTATAGTGCTTTTGCGTTTGTTGATACGCTCCCTAATCTCCATGGTCGTCTCGACCACGTAGATCAAACTACAGGGGCAAACTATTATGTAGATGACAAACCAATATGTCATCTACATAATTCCAATATGTCATACAAAGAGAGGGCAGCCCCTCTCGGCGTGGGTGATTACTGTCATATCTTAGATTGTTCCTATCTGTAGGCTATTGCAAACGTCGTATCCTTTTGTGTGCACTCTTGGTTCCCAATAAACAGTCACAGCGGACATGCTGCTGTGAACCCTTTTACTTTCTACTATCCTCAGGATAGGTCATCAATATCAGATTAGTGGGGATCCGACTCCTGACACCCCTGCTTATCAGATGTTTGAAAAGGACTCTCTATAGTTTACCAAGCACAGCGCCAAACATTAGACAGCAGCGATGCTTGGTATTTCACTTGAATGGGACTGAACTGCAATTAGGCCATGTGACTGATATACAGTGACAACACTGGTTGCCCAACAGTTAATCAGCAGGGGTCCTGGAAGATGGACGCCAGCCGATCTAATATTGATGATCTATCCTAAAGATAATCTTGTACACCTTGCTGGTACTGTATTACACTGCAGTTTCTCTGCACGAGAATCTGCATGGAAAAACCATGTGTAATCCACAATCAGTGCAGGCAGGCTATGTGTGAATGTGTTTTGTGCAATATTTATTTTCGGGGCCCCACTTAAAATTTTGCCCAGGGCCACACTTTGTCTAAAACAGGCCCTGATTGTAGCAGGACAGAAGGAAGGGAATTTAACAGTATGAGAGGTAACATGGAGATAAGAACATGATCAGAATACAAAGAGGGTTCCCGAATGTACTTCTATAATATGATGTCATGGGAGCAGAAGTTCTAAGAAATGTGACAAAACTAGAGAAGGAAACATAGACCTGGTGCTGGTGGAAGGGCTGTATAGTAGAAGATTAAGATTATTAGCTGTGTATTTTGTGTATGTTTGAATGTGTAATTGAGTTTTTCTAGTTTCTTTGTATAACAGTAGTATTCTGTATGTAGGTTTACGAGGTAATGAAGAAGCCAGATAAATATTTAAGTTACTCCCAAATGCCAGAAATTATGAGTAGAGTTCAGACTTTCATGGTGTATTCT